>NC_086330.1:180213593-180491093 GCF_032445375.1 Bacillus rossius redtenbacheri | reverse complement strand
AGAATTTTTAATTGATTACCTAAATTTGTATTGTTCCATTGCGTGTACAACATAGCTATATAAAACAATTAAATTAATGTAAATCTACTGGGAAGCTATTTTATTGAAGCATTTGATTTAATCTCCTTTATTTCAGACTCAAAATTAGTTACTAAAACTATACTTATTATATATTATCGCATTTACAGCCAGATTAATAAAGTTGAACCAAAGAAAATATATAGAATATATTTTTGGTCTTATTAATATGTATATTTAGTGGACCACATAGGAATGTACATCACATACATAGAATAAATATTTTTGGTCCTCATACAGAGTTAAATACAATAAAAAAATGTTACAGTTAAAGGCAGGATTTTTTGCTATATTTATTGTTAACTAGGACAAGGCATATAGTCCTTTTTAATAATATAAAATGGATGTATATGTGCTGGACTGAATGTGTATGCTGTTTACTGTAATAAACAAAACAAACTTGTTTATCTAAACATAAACAAAAATACTAAGTATTCCGAAAAGGGCGAGTATAGCCATATACAATGGCTTGTTATCTAGTTATCTGAATCTTAAAACAAAAAAAAAACATAAAAGAAACTAATGTTCTCAAAGCGCGCCCACGAATTGTAATTGTCACAAAAAAACTGTCAGGCCAGCAAGCCGGCTAGCGTTCTTTGCACAAGGGAAGATAACATTTTAATAAACACAAATTCTCTGCAGCAACGTATTAATTTCCTCTTTGCCTTACGACGCACAGGGAAATAAAAAATTTGAATTCAAGGCTACCGCGTGTAGTTACTATTTTCAACGTACAGTTCTAAAATCGCGTGGTTATTACAACTTTTTAATGTTCCAAACCAATCAGTTGAAAAAAATAGCAAATTTTCCTTGAATAAATAATTAAATTTTATGTCAGCTAGTTAAATTTTGTTCAAATTTGGCATCACACAATTGATAAGAGACTAGGAAAAACTTAAAAGCCACAAACTATATCAGTAGTGGCCAACTTTCAAACAGTAAGTGCCATTCAGAAAATTTTAAAAACCTAGCGAGTAAATTTTATTCATGAACGTATATATTACTTTTTTTTGGTATCACAAACATCGTTTCCCCTTCTTTACTCGGATTTATGCCATTTAATTTACGATGGACTATAATTAGAGTTTTATGAGGAAAATTACATTTATAATCTACAAAAGTATAATCTATATATAAATAACATATTTAAATTTTGCGAGAATGTGTAATCTTTTTATTTTAATTAATTTAATAGTGAGTAGAGATTTTTTGCTAAAAACTAGACATATATGAAATGTAGCCCCGCCTGGCTGAGCGCACAAGTTACAGAAGCGCTAAAACGATAAGGAAGACACTGTCTTGCGCATTACATGCTTCTTCGACTCTACGCCTATGGGAGCGCACCTCTATGGGAGTTTGAGTTGGTTTCCTTATAATATTATTGTACACGTCGTTGCTCGCTTCCGTCTTTAATAACTACACGGTGTGCCTGAAAAATACCACTTGAAATATTTTATATATATATATATATATATATATATATATATATAGAGAGAGAGAGAGAGAGAGTCCTATCAAACCTCAGCTCTGAGCTTATTCTCAACCCTGACGATGCCTGTGGCAACGTAAAGCGAAACGTCAGCAAACACTACCACCGTGATGTTGTTCAAACTCGATAGCCAAGATAATATATATCGGAGGGAAGGGAGATAAAACGAATGTTATATAATGTTTTGTACTATACTTGCAGCGTAGTATGACATACCATATTTTTAACATTGTATTTCCAATAGTGTACTATAATTTTTGGGAATAGCGTACCTTACAAACCAGCGCTAAGTAGTGGTTTGTTTCGAACCGAACATGTGTTTGCCATGTCACCAAATGCGCAATAAACAACAGACGAATTAAAATAAGCTACAAAAAATACCTAATATCAGCGGTGATGTTTTTAATGTTATGTTAAGCCACGGGGAAGCCAAATTAAATACCGAGTGTTCGTCGGCAGCTGTAGGGGTACAAATGATGTTAGATACATTTGGAGATAACGTATTTGTAATGCACATTTTAAAGGGGATGTGACCCCGCCATCTTGGATTTTTCCATATTTTTGCTCTAATTCTAATTTTGTACTATTTATTCCAATATTGGGTATGTCAAGGCATAAATCATATCTCACACAACTTCTATACCTTGTTGCAAGCACGTATTTACTAACAGGCTCTGGTCTGTAAGCGCCGCGAGGAAACATATTATTTCACGCGGGCAACTATCAATATTATGATAATCACACCAGTTCACAAGTTTTCACTCCAACAAGTAGCCATGAATAGGTCCTATGCCATGTCAAACCAAAGCTTTATTGCTAGCAATATCAAAATATTTGAATGTGCAAGCTGGACAGGTCTAATCCTCCTGAATCTTGTCGTAATTTTTACGTCAGATTATGTGGCGATGATAAGCTTGGATGTTTGATTGGACGGGCGAGCGGGTGCCTGGGGAACACCGCCCAGCCTCCGCGCGGGCGTGTGCTGTTCGGCGCGACGGCCGTAGCGGGCCATGCACTATTCACGACCTCCGCCCCTCCCCTTGAGCCAGATGAAGCACACTGGAGTTTATCTCCCCCTCCCCCCACACAGCACACAGGCCCGACTGTCATGCGGGGTGCGCGTCGCGGCGCTGGCGGGTAAACACTCGTCGCCGGGGCGCCATGAAACATGCAGCGCACTTGCGGTCGATTATGCCATCTGCATGCGGGAGTAGCTTTCTCTCGCCCGCCCAAGAGATCGTTTGGCAGTTGTGAAACTGTTTTGACGCAGGGAGTTAGTTATTCCGTTTATAGACTGTTACAGTTCCTGCTCACAAACATACACTGTAGATATCTACGAAACCGCGACTGAACGTGAAACTCATAAATTTATAACTCACCAGTGTTATTGACTTCAATAATTTCATATGGGCCTAAACAGAAAATTTAAACTTTAAAGAAATTCTTCAGCAACTGCGTTCGAATTAGTTTATTCAGTAAAACTTGTTTTCAATGTAAACATTGAAATTTTGCTTTTCTCTGGTAATTCTTGCTGCTATTAGGAAGTGACTAGGTTAAAAAAAATTACAAGTTATGTTTTTGAACTGTTTTATTTCTTGAAAATATTCTAACATCTTTCGTACTTTCGTACTATGTCTTCGATAGGCCTCTTGATCTACCAGACAACCCTGTATCGGAATCGTCGACGCATATAAAGTTTTCTGTCCAAGATAATTACCCGGCAATTTTCAATGAATTCCACTTTGCAAGGGGCAAAAGACAGTACAAAACCCAACGTTAAGTTCTGGAAATAAATTTTTCAACTTGACGCGCTCAGGAATCGGACAATAAATTGGCACACATACGGCTTCACAAAAACCATGTGATTTGAAAGCTACTGAAAATATCCTAGTACTGTCCGTTACGAAAAACATTTAAATAAAAAACGCCGAGGGTGGATGAGTATCACTGTTTTCGTATTTCGTTTTAAATTCTAGTTTTAAAAGAGTAAAAATTATTAAAAACAATGTTTTTTAAATAATTAGTAGGGATTAAAATTCCGGTAGTGATTCTTGAAAGCACTCTAGAAACTGGCATTACTCCCGTTTCTGCATTTCTCCGCTGTATAATGTTATGATTCCTTTGAACGACAAGAAGACTGTGCGATAATTCAGAGCCCTGCGTTTAGAGGCGATTACTTGCTAGAAGCGCCAGCGGCGTCGAACGTATCATCCCGCCTTATTAACACAATTACACACCTGAAAATGCGTGTCCCTTAACATTGAGTCTGATGGCCCGGTGTTCTTGTGCCTTGTTTTTCAGTCTTCAGATAAGGTTTATACGACGTGCGGAAAGTAGTGGTATTCAGAAACCTTGCTGTGCTGATCGGACTGTACTCGTTCTTGCGTGTTTTATTAAATTGTTTGCCCAGTGGATCTTCTCGGCTCGGGGTGATTGCTAGGATTCGTGTGGGCAAACGGCTTACCGCGTGCTATACGCTCATTGGTCAGACTGCTTTGCTTTTATTCATCAAGGACACATCAGCCTTGTTTCAGTACAGAAACTACGTGAGACAGTTCATATTACATACATTACAGAACTCCAAACTGTAGTTTCTTTCCCTGTGAATGGATATAATGTTCATTGTATAAAACTGTGTCCACCAACTTAAATTCTTTATCGGTAATTCAGAATCACGGGGAAAATTAGTTAAAAAAAACGCAAACGGGATTGAAAATTTAAGTACAATGAAAATATCTAATTAAATAAAGTGAACAACATAACATTGATATGTTTTACGTTGTCTGAATCTGTTGAACACACGGTTTAAGAAATGGTAACAAAAACATTGATATAATTATTATTTAAAGACACCATGTCTAGAAATAGCACTGTGGTTCGTCGAGTGTGAACTTGGCTACACTGAGTTGCGACGCACCGCCCTGGAGGTGCGCTAGGGAATGGTGAAGGTAGGGATGTGTTAAGGGGATGTTGTGGAAGTGGGGCATTGGGAAGTGTGTCCTGCTGGAAGGTGAGGATGTCAGCCCGATCAAGCGGAGAGGTTGCCAAGGAGATGGTCTGAATGGAACTGATAACATGGGCTCGCCAAGGAGCAGGTTCAGATGCTGGAGCCAGTTGGACAACTCATAGCATTGCAACAAAAGGCGCCTGAGCTGAAGCTGGTGCAAAGGAAGTGTGGAATGATGAGGGAGGTGTTCGACCAGGCTGGTCAGGAGGAGGATGAACACACTGTCCGACTGGAGCAGAGCTGGAGCCTAGGGGACACGACTTGGGCCCTTCGGGTAGGCGACGAACTTAACACACGGTCTCATGAGCTGAGTGAGTGATTGCATTTTCTCCTCATTACTATTTATTAGAAGCTTTTCGTGTAATTTTTTTTTTTCAAATTAGCTCTCAAGCATTTTTTGTTGGGTCGAAAATTTTCTCGCCAGATATTTACCAAATATTACTATAAAGTTGTAAAACCACGGTTGTAATCGTAGTTACGAACACTTGAATGAATTGTACTGCTAGAAGATAACATTTAGTAAATATGTGTTGAGAAAATTTGAGAAGAAATATATAACGAAAAATAATTATAATGCAAGAATAGTCCTCTTATAATAGTAATTATAAGAAAATTAATTACCAACAAGGCGTGTAAGACCGAACTTTAAGATATGTCATCACCTACCATGCTGGATTGCGCTTTTTTTTTTTAGCTTATTCCAGATCTTCATGGTAAAATATTTAATAAACGGGACTTTTGAAATAAAAAGGTATGCATTATCCAGTTGTAATAAAGCACTGAAAATAAACTTGTAGTTATTGACCATGACGCAGTAATTCAGGAAGAAAATTTTGCTTTGCTTTATTACCTCCAAATAGCAGATAAAGTGTAG
The DNA here is from genome assembly GCF_032445375.1 of Bacillus rossius redtenbacheri. Classification (NCBI taxonomy): domain Eukaryota; kingdom Metazoa; phylum Arthropoda; class Insecta; order Phasmatodea; family Bacillidae; genus Bacillus; species Bacillus rossius. The sequence goes on along the minus strand of NC_086330.1, from coordinate 180,485,645 downwards.
ATTATACATGAAGAAAAAAAACTTAATCTGCAATGCTAGTGTTATGAAAAATCCTTGAAAATATTAATAAAACACAAATAAACTTGCTAATAGTACAGTTGTGTCAGGCAGAGTGATAAGTACGACGCTCTTTGTTGAATCTAACTAGGTGTCGCCTCTAAGGATCACATTTAGCGCGCTGCCTTCTCGTCGTCCATAACGAAACTGAGACTTGTTAATTTGTGCCCCGGACATTTGAAGGCGTACAAAAGATAACTGTGTAATGCAAGTCTCTGTGGATCTTTCGAGAATATTCGCAGCGAATGTTATACCTGAATATAATTCTTAAATATTTGTTTCAGCTTCATAAATTCTCGGGGGAACAAAATGCAGTCTACAAACGAAACCACACTAGCAGTCGACCTCGCAATTAGCCGTGAATTCTTTTTGTAAACACTCACATATCTCAATCAGTTGTTAAGAAGTCCGCCTAGTCAGAGGCGGGATTGTAAGTGCGACGCTCGCTGGTTCTTGTAGCGCGGTATCGCCTCTAGGCACGGGGCATTGAACTGACGCGCAGTTTTCTCGTCATGCCCAGGACAACTATGGAATTTGAACTGTAACCATAACATTAGATACCTTAGAAATTAAGATAAAGGAGTAATGCAAAGCTTTCAAGGCTTTACAGGCTTTCAAAAATCTGTACGACACGTTATGTCTAAAATATAAATTGTTATGAAAACACGCGTTTTAGCACTTTTTACTGTCCTGAAAATACTGTTCGAAAACTAAATACGAAACAGAACTTGTTCCGCCGTCAGCGTACTCCTAAATGTTTTTCGTAAACAGACACAACTGTGATATCTTGAGCAGTTTTCAAGTCGCGTGGTTTCTTCTGTAGCTCTGCACGATGTGTATGTGCTCGTGAGGAAGGGGGGGGGGGGTTCCCCGGAGCTATGCGCCCCGTTTAGCGGCCAAGATAGTCGCATCCGTGCTCAGCCCGGGAGTCGAGCCTCGATCTCCGCCCACCGTGTGTCGACTCCTGCAGCGTGTCGGACATAGGGACAATTTGAGTGGTTGTCTCATTTTAAGTTTGCCGAAGGGTTTACTGATTAGAAGCTTATTTGAACTTCATACAAATGACTTATGCGTGTTGATATTTAATTTAATACATAATTATAGCGTCAATGAACTAACTTATTAAAACAACATTAGAAAAAATCATATATATATATTTATAATGAATTCAGTATTACTTAACTTGTTGCATTTAAAACCGTAAATATTTTTCTTCTCCATGTGTAGAGTGAATGGATACAGAATCATTTGTTAATTACTTTTTTCATTTTCTGTTTGTAGGAATGACTGATACACTTCCGATGTTATTTTTAATCATGTAAAGGTTTTTTATGTCACAAAGGCTTATGTGTAACACTGTTTGTTCGGAAACAGGGTGGGGAAAACCCGACATTGGCGGAGTAGAAGTGAGAGAAGCTGTAGTTTATTTCTCCTGTTATTTTTTTTACCCCCGCCGATACGGACCAGAACTGAGCCTCGCGCATATGTAATGCGCATGTCGGGCCGTATGTAACCTGTTGCCTGATACAGGAGCCTCGCGGGGGGTGGCGGGGGAGGATCAGGCGGGTATCGGTGGTCGATATTCCATAAACAAACAAGGGACTGCGGACTGGCACGGCCCTCCAGTTGCGCACACTGCTGCCATCTGTCGGCTGGCATTAGCTTAACAATTTTCATTTTACTGGAACTTTTTTTTTTTTACTCCAGTCGCCCCACGGGGTAGAGGGTGGGGCAGCCGAAGGCGTAGGTCCGCGTGCGAAAGAGAGAAAAATAAATTTAAAAAAAGGAGAAACAGAGAACCGTGATCATGTATATATGTATGCGAAGGGGAGAGAGCGAAGCATATTTCATATTTTGGTGGCCCGTTTCGCAAATGAAGCGATTTCCATATTGGTAGTGACTGGGCGATGGAAGTCTACCGAGGGGGGCGTTCTTCGTCTTTATCTCTCTCTCTTTCTCTGTCTCTGGTCGAATTTGGTGGACCTTTCTCGTATTGCTCGGATATCGGGCGTGCGAGTTTGACCCGTCTATAATCTTCAACGTGGCGTACGTATGGTTACAATACGAATGCTGGCGTGCATGTTCGTTTTCATGCACAGCAAGAATTTTCGCGCCTGCAGCTACGGAAGTTTTTCGTTAGCAATATATATAATTTAATCGTGAACAACTCCGGTACACACGCGCTTCTGCCGGGACGGTAATTTTTCTCGTAACTATTTCATACGGAAGTGTCGTTATCGTCTGACTCACTCTAAATAGTAATTGAACAATTTCAGGTGAAAAAACCTGTGCAAACATTAATTTAAATTATAATGAAACTATTTATCATGAAGATTGTAATGAGTGTTTCGTAGGATGAGCGTTCACTTATTTTCCCTCACGGAATTTAAAATTCTTAACTATTGGAAATTTAACTGAGGGGTAGAACCTAATTTACTGCGTTGCCTTAAGTTGACAGTGGTTGGTTGCAAGTGTAAGGATATTATCATTAGTGAACTTTTGCATTATATATCCTCAGGAAATAACTTTTGAAGTCTAAATGCCTGAACAAATGCAAATTATTATTAACTAGCGGCCCATCCCGGCTTCGCACGGGTGGACATGATTTTTTTTTATATTTTTAACTTTTATTTATATATTTTGGTTGTTTAATTTCTATATTTTTTAAACACAGTATCACATTATCTACGCATTCTTACAATCCGAATTGGTTCATCGTTTTTGTATTAAAGTAACTTATTAATCTTAAGGGAGACATATTACTTTCTACATTTTTATCTTATCCTACCTAATTAAATTTCCTAAGTTTTTTATTTATTAAACATTTTTATAAATATTTCTTTAATTTTTGTTTTGTTTTAGAAGTGTGTATTTATTTTAAAGGGTTTTTCTAAGTCATTGTAATTTGCACATTTCTGTATTTACATTTTTATTTTAAAGCTTAATTTAATTATATTGGTTTTTACTTTTATTTTACAAAACTTATACATTAAAGCTTCACTGTACACTATGTTGGCAGTGGTATTTGTAGGTGATAACAAAACATATTGATTTTCAAGAGATCCTACTCGAGAAAGGGCAACATATAATTGCCCATGAGAGAAGCACTATTTTCTTAGGTCGATGCCAACAATCGAAAAAGTTTGTCCCTGTGATTTATTTATCGTAAGGGCAAACGATATCTTCACAGGAAACTGTAACCTTTTAAAGGATATAGGCAAATCTGTCGGAATCATCGGGATTCGCGGAATGTGAGCGAGCTGTCCGGCCGCGGGCTCAGTGATGATTGTTGCTACAATCACATTGTCTCGTAATTCCTTTATCAAAAGTCTTGTGCCATTACACATACTGGGAGGGCTTAAATTCCTTAATAGCATAATGGAAGTACCTCCTTTTAATTTTAGTTCGTGGGGTGGCAAGCCGGCAGGATTAAGGGAATTTAAAAATTCTTGTGGGTAGTGCACTGTATCTTCGATGTTGCACACGGTGTCAATAGATTTGTAACATTTATAATCACCCGGTACTTTTTCCATAATCAATATATTTATCTCATTTACTGATTCGTTTCTCGGTGACACTATCGCCCTCGAACAGAGCCAATTGAATTTTCTTTCTGTGAGATTTTCGATGTCGGGATAGATTGTGTCTATCAGAATTTCTAGACTGTTAACAGTTTGAGCTAATTCATTGTCCAACAATATTTGGGGGCTATGTAAAATGTTGAAAAAATGTGAATAAAAAAATACTAAGTAACATGTCTCCCTTAAAATTAAATAAGTTACTTTAATAAAAAAACTATGAACAAATTCGGATTGTAAGTGTACTTAGATAATGTGATACTGTGTTAAAAAATATATAGAAATGAAACAACAAAAAATATAAATAAAAGGTAAAAATATTTTAAAAAAACGTGTCCACCCGTGCGAAACCGGGACGGGCCGCTAGTGAATGATTAAATTCGTAATATCTATTGATTGGAATAGCTGATTTTAACTATTCAAAAAGTAATCTACATGAATTGAAACAGTCTTGAAAACAATATGATATATTTGGATAAGGATTTAAACAGAAGTATCAATAACATGGTCTAATTTTGGTCGGTATTTCTATGAACTTTTAAAATGTAAAAAGTGGTTATTGTGACATAACGACAATAGTTGGACATATAGTATCGCGAAGTTTTTTGTAGATATTGATATTTTCTTTAATATTGTAGAACATACTTTTGTTTTATCATCAATAGTTTCCGCAGCGCATGCGACGTAAGATGTTTTATGGCATTTTTTTTACACCTTGAGTTACGTTACTAAAGTGTTAGTAAAGATTCCTGATCTTTTCTAGCAATAATTATAGCCTCTGTTACTCAGGGTGAATGTAGCTTTCTAATGGTGAAAAAATGTTTGAAATCGGCACAGTAGTTTTTGAGTTTTATCATTACAAACATACACACAAAAATACAAATCTTTCCTCTTTATTATATTAGTGTAGATAAACGTTCAAAAATGGTTTTGGCCTAAATCTGTCAAATTTAAGAGCCCATCCTTCGGTTTATGTATCCACCCCTTTATCTAATCTTTCTTAAAGCCGCGGCCCGGTTTTTGTATAGACATGGACTTAGACTCGACCCCAGCAGAAGTTTAGGTTTTGCGTCGCGAGGTCACGTTCAGTAGGTTCATAAAAAGGCTCTTCCTATGCGGAGGTTTCATTGTGTAGGCGAGACGCATAATACATGTATTTGAAATGATTAGGATAGTGGATGCATCTAATAAGAGTATTTTTGCCCCTACGTGCAACAACATTCGATAAAAAATTTTTCTACTTTATGCAAGGAAAATCCTTGGAAACTCAGTTGCCAACGATATCACTTGTAAAACTGCTTTGTAAAATTGCAATTGGTACAAAGCTCTGCCTTGCAATTTTACAAGTGCTATCGTCGGCAACTGAGATTCCAAGGACTGTCCTTGTGAAAGTACAAATAATTGTGTACAGTGTAGGCTGGCTCGCAGTATCTTCGACGCGCAGCATGCAGCGATGGGATTTAAGGAGGGTGTGTTCCGTTTCAGGTCATCTTTTTACATTTACGTTGAACTCTCTCAAAGGTGTAGACATTTTGAGTGACTTTATTTACAAAATTAAAATAATATATTGCAAAGTTTTTAATAATTAGCTTCCAAAGTCTTTAAACCTAAGCAGTATGAGTTCCATTTGCTTCGCTTTATGAGTATTATACAAAAAGTTAAAAATGTAACTGACAGCAAATTACGTAAAAATTATGGCATGTATCATTTTATTTTGGTATTATTTTACGAAAATTAAGCCATTCAACAGTTGGTGAAATATCTATTGAAAAATATTTCTACAGCTCTCTATTCTATCGTTGCATGTACCTGGTTAATACCTTAGGGTGTGACAAAATATATTGTCTCTACATATGTATGCTTAGACATATAACTCAATGTTGATTAAGTATCAAAGAATATTAATGAACACGACAAATAAACACAATTCATTCCCCCTCCCTCACACGAAATATTACAAACTTGTTCAGTGTTAACTGTTAGTTCCATAATTTATAGTTATATTAAAGTTAAGATTGTTCCTAGCAGCCAGCCTCTCATTGCTCGTATTTAGGATCAAACCTGGAACAGTGTCTCACCAAATAGCGTAGTGTTTGTGTTCTCCCGGCGTCTGATGGCCTTGCCGAGGGCAAAAGGGCTGGGCCCGTAGACGGACGGTGCTATAGTCTGTGTCGTGCAACTTGTATCAAGATTGACAGTATCAGTGGAACCCATTCCCCGAATTTCACTTGCAAACCTTTAAATTATTTCAGTTTGCGAACCGCCTTAAGTTGTTTACACCTGGAGTTGTTTACAAACACGGTTGACAATACACCAGTGGCAGAGGAACACGAAGAACATTGGTACTGAGTGACAGCCCTGGACCGTGCGGGGCCGTATCGGGGGCCGGGGGTGTTGGATAGCCCTCCTTCTGAAAACTTTCAAAATAAACTATAAAAATATATTTAATCTAACCAAAGACTAACATTTCAGCGAATGTTTTCCCAATTTATCTTTACGAAATATGACTTTTTTCCCCAAATAATTATATTCGAGTTTGTTTTATAAGTACCGATGATCGGATTGCGGTGAAGTCGCGTCGTTACACGAGACAAGATATGATAACCAAATCAATTAAAATCTGGAAAAAAAAATCACCAGCACTTTGAATTACGCGCTAGTAAAAATTCAATTGAAAACTCCTTTTTTTCTCATTAACGTATGTATTTTTCCACATAAAACTAGACGACAATGAGAATGGAGATGCCTGGCCAGCGCGGGCCCTGCTAGTCCCGGTCCTGTCGGTACTTTCAGCGCCGCAGCCAGGGCCTTGAGAAGGTCCAGTATACAGTATAGCCATCGCGTCATTTCTTTTATGAGTAAGTTTATTTTTAAAAGAAATTCTCAGCAAACAGTAGACTTTTATAAGTCCCACGTTTACACATAGAAATTTAATCAATGATATTGCTTGAGAAAAGAGAACTTAACACTTTATTGCATGGTTTTTATTTAATTGTTTCAATACTTTTTTTCTTAAGTCAATTGTTTAATGTTTTCGTCAAAACAAGTCAGAAATACGTATGAATTAATGTTATTTAGGACATGGCACACACATGTCGAGTTTGTAATATGTGGAGTTTGTATGAAATACATGATTAGGTACATCAAACAAGTATGCAGAGAGACATGAAACATAACCTTCTTGCAAACAACTAATTCCTGCCGCTTCTCTGTATGAGGCAAGTTGGGCTAGATGTGGGAGGAAATGCATCAAGGTTTACAATACTCCTTCCAATTAAAGCTCTCTGTAGCCTCATAAAGATGCTGTAATTTTATTATTCTGTCTTCGCTAGTTTTTTTTCTTCAAATAAAATCCGGGAAGGGAGTATTCAGGAAACCTTCCCCCCCCCTCACAATTTTATTCCCCCGGCTACGTCCCTTGTACTACTTTTGAGGAGTGTCAACGCTGAAACTATTTTCACGAGACGGACTAAACCGGAGGCACGCGATCGCCATCCGCTCCGCGACTCGGGCGTCGCCAGCGCCGCTGTGTTTGTTCTGGCGGCAATACGCCAGCCGCGCCAGCCGCGCCAGCTACGCCAGCTACGCCAGCGAGTACGGGGATGGGAAAGTTCTGGCCGCGTGTTTGCGCGCCGAAGCGCCTGAGTGGAATTCGAGACGGGTTGCAGATTGATAGAGACCTTCCGCGAGGGCGAGCGTGAATTTCGGGGGGGGGGGGGGGGGGGAAGTCGTCTCGGTTGCCGTCCGCATCTGCCCCATCAGCCGTCCTGGCTCCCGCCTTCTCCGCGGATTGGAAAGTGCGTGTGTGTGTGCTTGTGCGCGCGCGCAAAGGATTCTAAACCTCGGATCGTCAAAGTTTCGGGATTGCCGTCGGATACCGAACTGGGTGCTAGACTTGCCAATTCAGAACCTTTGTGTGAAACCTCGCGGTGCCTCGCGAATAGAGCATTGAACACCTTTCTTCGGCCTGGCGGGGGGAGTATTGACTTTCCTGAGTTTGTCAGTATTTTAACTGTTATTCAATCTCAACTAACATTGAGAAGAAAGGAAGGAAAAAGTGAGATATTTCCTTACGTTTACGCCAAACAAGGTTAGCGAACACCAGTATTGGTCCTGTGTTTCCACCGTAAATGATATATACAATTCGTAGATTGCTGTACGAGCAGTACACACGTCTAAAATTATCATCCGCACAGTTTAAATTCAATGTGTGGCGAGTTATCGATTTAAAGGTGAAATTTCGATATCTAGTAATATGTAAGATTTTCGTTAGGCGTTAAAATCTGCTGCACACAATTTGAAACCAAAGTGCACAAACTTAATTGTTTGGATCCCTTTTTTTCTGGCGGAGAATGCATGATGGCTTTGTTAGGGAATAGTCTAAATTTCATTTTTTCGTGAGCTATTGGCGATGTGAAAACGTAGAATGTTTATTTATTTATTTTAATAAGCCGGTATATTTAGCGAGATTTACAAGAAAAACTTTATATCCTTACTAATATTATAAATGCGGAAGTAACTCTGTCTGTCTGTCGCGTTTTAACGCCAAAACTACTGAACCGATTTAAATGAAATTTGGTACACAGATAGTCTAGAGCCTGTGAAAGGACATAGGCTACATTTTAATGCGAAAAAAATGTTGTAAGGGGTTGAAAGTGGGGATGAAAAGTTGTATGGAAGTATTGTCATTTTTGTAGTTAGAAGCTTGAAACTTATTTTTTAGGCTGTTGATTCGATATAAATAAATATGACATTCAAAGTTTGTAAACGTTTTACCCTGAAGGGTGTAAAATAACAAAAGGGAATAGGGGATGAATGTTTCTATGGAAAAATGTAAGGTTTATGTGAATGTTTTATAAGTTTGCGACAAGAGACAACATATTAGAGCTATTCTGATGTAACATTTACGGAGTCATTACAAAATGTGAAACTGAAGTTAACGCGAGTAAGAAACTTGCCAAGCACCGCGCCGTACACAATGAGCGCTGTGCATTCGCGCGGGGGGGAAGGGTATTGGGGGGGGGGGGGGGGGCGGAGCGCGGCGTGGTACGGCGCGGTGTAGGTGGGGAAATATGCCTAAGTGTGCCTACCCGAACGGGCAGACACGTGAGGGCAGACGACTGTGCCACACGCATGCGAATACTGATTTTTTATGTTGCAAATTCATTATTATTTACTGCAAATTGATTACAATTCGATTTGCTTACACGATTTTTTGATAAATTAATTAATGTTCTTCGTGAAATACAATTACCTTTAAGTTTATGTGTTGGGTACAGTTTTTTTTCATAAGATTTTTGTTTGTTTTTGTGAATCATACATAAAATACCATTGTTGTCATTAATTTTGTAGTTTGTTTGCGTGTGTATTTTCGTAATACGTAGTTTTCATAATATTTTGCGCTCTTAATGTTCTTAAAAAAATTAAGTAAATTAATTTTGCTTTGATTATGTTCTTAAGTTAAGTGTAAACAGTTATAATATATTGGTTTTGTTTATTTGGGTCAATAAAAAGTAGTTGAATACTAATTCATTTAGGTTCTTAAATATAATTTAGGTTCTTATACAATTGAATAAATATTGAGGCTGAAAGTTGGTGTTCGAGTCCTATTAATGAGAAATCTTGACGCGCCAAGGCTATGTAATGGTACACGGCTACAAATTACACATCTGGGGCACAACGTTTTAAAAGCTACAATCATGACTGGAATGGCAAAAGGAGAAAATGTTTTGATACCCCGTATTTCAATAATTCCGAATGATTTGATATTTCAATTTAAAAGACTGCAGTTTTCCCTGAAAGCAGCATATGCAATAAGAATTAATAAAGCTCAAGGACAGACGCTTAAAGTTGCAGGAGTTCATTAAAAAAAAAACAAGTTTTTCCCATGGACAACTCTATGTGGCGTGCTCACGTGTATCAATTCCGCAAAACTTTATGTTTTGGCAAAATATGGGATAACAAAAAAATTTGTTTAGAAAAATGTACTTAAATAAACTCATATTAATACTTTATACCTTATGTTCTTATATACTTAAATAATTTAAGAAGCTCTTTGCGGTGAAACACTGCTACCCAAAGACACTATTCCACGCGGACAAAGTCGTGGTCACAGCTAGTGTATTTATAGATTTAGCAGGGGTGCCCACAAGGGGGGCTAACGACGCAGACTGCGTCATTAAAATTTCAGGGGGGGGGGGGGGGTGTTAAAAGACGAAAAATATATGTATATATTATTTACATACTTATAGCTTCTAATGTGAAAATACGTTTCTGGTGCTTTGATAATTGAAAGGGATCTTGTAAATCAAATTGGCAACCCCGCACTTTCCTCAACAAAAGCAGTTTGGCATCTGTCGGTTCAGGATGGTCCCTATCACCGCTTCGACAAATAAGCGCACACACTCAAAAGTTAAAAAAAAAAAAAAAAAACCTTCGCGCCTGCGCAGACCGTGCAACTGAAAGGAGAATCTGATGCGTTCTATCAGGCTTGGAAATTCTATACCTCTGTTCAGCTCATGCCCGCCTGACAGTTGAGACCATATTTCCGATTATTCCTCACACTTTCTTTACAAGTAAGTCAAAAGATATAGACAGAAAAAGGAAAAGTGTTATTACTTTACACGCATTCCTTCTCATTTCATTGTTTTGCTTGTTATATATAGCTGGCAACGACGCCCAGAATTGGCTGGACCACACTGAAGCTATTGTCTGCCATTACTGAATGTATCAGTGCGAAGTCGGGTTGTGCTTGTGCGTTATTATTATTGTTATCATCTTCGAATTAATTAGTTTTTGAAGTGTAATCGTGATATAATGCTGGTATTGTAGCCATGCCTAAAAATCAAACGCAATATAAATATAAATGTTTAGAGATTTTGTGTGAAAGGACTGTTAGACATGTGGGCAGACTATTGCAAGAAGAAGCATTTTTATAAAGTTAAGCACAATTTAGAGATTAGGAAAAAAATAATTGAGGTGAAGTGCAGTGATAGTTCTGCGTGGAAACCTTATGTTGAGGGAACATCGACATCTACTGCTATTTATGAACCAGAATGAGAAAGGTAAGTGTAAAATATAACAAGCAATACAAATGTACATATCGGTATCAGACACTTATTACGTGGCCCGTCTACATGCCAGAAAATCGCGCTGCAGCGTGTTAGAACACGTTTTTATACTGAAACTATGTAAATGTGTGTTCACGCCATTTATCTACGAAAAGAGCACACATTTCAAACGACTGCCCTTGCTTAAGGCGCTCGCCTACCTAGCAAGTGAACAGTGTTACATAGTGTTTAAAATACATGTTTAAACAGAATACTACAGAAAATTTTAGAAATCGGATTCGCTATGAAAAGAACTCAAACTTTAGACAAGAACTAAAATATATTTTCAAAATGAACTGTACATAAAAAACAATATTTTTTTAACCATGAACATGGCCAAAAATGGGGTTTTCAGGCTTCTGTATCTTACTAACAATTCACGGGATGTATGTGGCACTAATATAACGGCATGCGCTGGACCTTTCTACAAACTATGCAGAAATAAAATTACTAGGTCACTGCATTGTATGCGACCGACGTAGCGTCGGAACAACAAGAAAGGGGGGTGGGGTGAGGGATAGAGAGAGATAGAGAGAGAGAGAGAGAATTGCACGCGGTATCAATTATCTTTCTTTCCGCCATAAGAGCAGAAGTATTGGAGGTTTGGAAACACCATATTACGGTTGTGACAATTCTTGGAAGGGGGAAAATGAATGACACTCCTGCCGAGGGAACGCGGCTACAGCCTAGTTCCAGCACCGACCGCTGTCGCTCGCGAAGGCTGCTTAGATAGCGAGTGAAAGTTCGGAATGCGCTCCCAGGTAGGCGGGTGCCTTAAGTACTTTCAAGACAACACGCATGTTAGAAACACATTTTTTAAAAAAAATCGGAATATTTTGCGAAAAAACATGACATTCATCCACTTGTACCAGTACCTGGAAGAATAAGGTTTAGGAAGAGGGCAATGGACGAGATTGGAGTTGACGAGCCCATAATAGACCTAAATCGTAGACTTAAAATTGAAATGTATTTTAAGCTCTTAGATTCTCTGCATCGTCAGTTCGAGGATAGATTTTCCGATCATTCCTTAAAAATAGTTATGCAAATGAGCCACTTTTCTCACACAGGAGTTCTTAATGCAGAGAAAGATAATGTTAAATCTGAAGACATCAAAGAGTTGTGTGATTTCTACAAGTGGGATTGTGACTCGGTGGCTGAAGAATTGAACAGCTTCAGTGATCTATACCTTGCCACACATCCAAATATCTCACTATCCGATGTGGTAAAAGAAAGCCCAAGAACATCAAGAAAGGAAGATGAAGAGACTGAAGTGGCTAATGAAATCCTGGTAGATACAGAAGAAATCGATGGTGATGAAGAGGAAAAGGAAGATGAGAGAGATGAAAAGAAAAATGTTTTGTGGGTAACCCAAGGGTTTCTGAAACCTTATCGATGCCTCAATAACTTTTCTGGGTTTAAAGCTATTAAAGTTGTTCATGCAACTTTACTCTCATTGGCAGTAACAAGTTGTTCCGCAGAAAGAGCAATGAGTAAGTTACGTATAGTGAAAAACAGGCCGAGATCGTGCATGGGTGACAGATGGCTGTAAAATCTAATGGTTCTGTGTTCGGAAAAAGATGTGCTTGCATCCATTTCAAATGATGAAATCGTTGAGATCTTCTCTCGATCTACATCTTCAAGGAGGAAGCTTTTGTCAAGGATATAGATCAGCGTTAATTTTTAATCATGCAATTTTTTTTTGCTAGTGAAAGTTATTGCAAGGAGACACAAATTCAATTTGATCTAAATTTTCAAACAGGCAGTTATCTGTATTACTTTTGTTTGTTATGCTAAGATGTATATATTATATACATCTCAATGTTAACTGTTTTTAATATACTTATGTCTAATTCAGAATTTTTAAATTTTTCCATTGTACTACTGAACTATTGTGAGTGATGCTGCGATACTATTTCATCTCATTTTTAAGCCATTAAGGTAACAAGCGGATTGAAAAGAACATTGTCACTTGTCATAGTATGCTTAAATTATAATATTAAATATTACCTGATAAGACCAAAATTATTATTAGAAAATCAGTTTTAATTAATGCAAAATGTGACAAAATATATTACTAAAAAAGTATAATATTATAAAATCATCTAGTAAATAATTGAGAAAATGGAACAAAATATTCCGGGGGGGGGGGATCATTAGGTTAGGGGGGGGGGGGTGAGTCATAGTGTTTGGGGGGGTGGGCACCTCTGGATTTAGACACATATTTAATTAGCATAACAACAATTTCAAAGTAAATGGTATTATAACAGTTTCAAAGCAATTTGTGTTAATAACAGTTTCAAGGCAAATTGCATTATTAACAGTTGCAAAGCAAGTAAAAAGTCTTTAAAAATAATTTGATCGGAACATATTCACAGACCTATGTGAGTACCTTTAAAGGATTCAATTGGAAGTAGTAAGATGTTAAGCATACTTTAATCAGAACGCGTTCACAGAGCACCTATAAAGAATTCAATTGCAAATTATATTTTGTCTCTGCTAAACCAGTCGCGTTCATATATAAATGTGAGGAAGAGGATAAATAGGGTAGTTTGCAAGACCGGGGTTGTTCGACTAAAGGTAACTGCACACAGAGATTCAGGCAAGAGCGAATACAAGCAACTCGCCCCAATGTAGCCCAGCTCTAAACACCCACCAACCAGGCTGCGGTAAAACTGATGGTGGGAAGAGGGTGAAGAGGGGGAGCAACGACCGCCCCCCGATGAACGCACAGACGGACGGGCTGTTCCGCTGGAAGAACAAAGAAATCCTTCAAAACTGTCGGTGGGTGGAGGGAGAAATGACCCTGCGTGTTGTGGTCACGTGCTTTCCTACCCGGCCAGCCCCGCGTCGGACGGCGGTTCCAGCGCTGTCGGCTGAAATATTCACTACCAAGCCTCTCCTTCCCTTGCTCCGAGCGACCAACCGCACGACCAGCTGTCAGCCTACATTGTCACATGGAAGTCGGAACACCCTGTGTATTCCTGTCTCGGATATAACTTCACAAGCGTTTTGAAATTATTACAATTGGTACAATATATTAGATTATATGAATTGATTTCAGAGAGACGTCGATAAAATACATATTTTTTTTAATGTGTAGGCCCTAATCTTATAAGGCAATATATTCCCAGCGGCGAATCCTTTTGTATAGATAAATGCGACATGAAAAACTGCCAAATGTTTTAAGAGGGACGGTAGATAGTGATGCGCTCGCTAAAATGAATTCCTAACAGCTATTTTTGGATGAATATTCTATATTGGTATGTTAAGTTTCTTTAATGTCTTTCTCAAGATTTTCGATATTTTTTTAACACTCCATCGAGTAATACCCAACAGAAAAACGCTGTTATTTCAAATGGGTTGACATTTCATTAAAATAGAAAAAAAATCCATTGAAACAGAATCTTTTGTAGTGTCTGGTTGAAGAAGCTAATTAAATAAAGTTTTTTTTAATCTACACACTTGTTAGTTACCTACTACTTCTAATATCAATAGGATGAAAGGTAAATAGAGTTCTGTACTTCAATAATGTATAAGTTGGCGTCTTGGTCACCCCTGAGTTTCGTAATCTCTCTATTATAGAGACACGCAAGTACATTTTGCACGGAGAAACCCAAACAACTTAGATATATGCTACTATAACAGTGTCACTGTTTTACTGTCAATAATAAAAGGTTTTGTTGAGAATACGAATTTACTACGTTACACCCCAAGAAATAAGTATTAGGGTCTATATTTGGTGGTCGCGATACTGTTTAATAAGGTTTTGCTGGATCCACACGCCGTCTATCAATTAAATTTTATACGAAACTCGCACTGCTGTGTTTGGTCTCGATCTCTCATGCCGAGAAAGTTATTTTATTTTCTTGCCTTTTTTTATAATTTAGGGGTTTTCCTTTTAATTTTCTTCCAATACATCTCCTGCATTTATTGTTGGGTCCCAAATATTCTCAAAAGATACTAAACTACTTTACTGGGAACTAAACAGCTTACCAAACGGTATTATTGAGCTGTAGACGATCAAGCAAGAAATAATAATTATCAATACCTATGTGACCTTTTACTGCATTAATATATAGTCAAGCCATCCTGAGAAGGAACGTGAAATTCGAGAGATCTCTCGGGAAACAGTCACTGGGAAATCTTCAGATAACAGTAATATACAAAAAAAAGATAATCAACATGGTGCGTGGTACCGAGCCTAATTAATGGAAACAATGCGAGAAAGAGGGAGATGAAGTGAGCTGTTCAGTGTCTGCGTCAAATCTGCACGTCTGCGTCCAGTCTGCACGTCCGCGTCCAGTCGACAGCGCCACGCCGTGGCAGCGCGAGGACTTCATGTTTGTCACGGCACCCTCAGAACAGCAGGCCACTCGCCGCGCACGATATCGTATCGATTGTCGTTTGTTTCCGGGGCCTGTGCGGTTGCAGGAAGTAGCTTGCATTAGTCATGGGGGCGTCTCAGTCGACCGCCCCCTGGTTTGCCGTGCCACACCGACCGCCACCGGCATTGTTCCGACTTTCCCTCCCCTTCCTCTAGCAGCTTCCTTCAAAGTGTATATATATATACTCGTCCTCACGTGACGTTTGAAGTTATTTTTTTTTACTTTATTTTTAAAATTATTATAGCATTATTTATCTACTGTGTGTATTTTTTTCCTAAAATATTACGATATGAATTCAGACATCTTAATTTTGATAAAGAGCGGTTTTAGAACACGTTCGTTGAATGATTTTTACAATGGGAAAGATTTACTCAAATCATTATTTTGGACAAACGCCATTGCTAGTTTGAACTGCATGTCATAGAGAAAACCCGAATAACGGACAAAGAAAGATGAATACACAAACACAGACAAAATTAGCCGATGTTAAATGTAAACACAGAATAGATAATTCCGTGGAGGTAATTAGTAAGAACAATAGCACAGCACTGACAAACATAGTGGACTGACAACGACGATGCAATAGCATTAAAACACAGCAAATACAGACAGACAACTTTGGACAACACAGCGACATGCAGAGGAACTCAGATACTATTTTACAGATAATCTGGACAACATACCGACAATACAGCGACGCACATGCGAACACAGCGATGAAGCTAAACAGGTATTCTGACAACACAACGACGACAGCACATACGAGCATCGTAGGCTTTCAAAGACAAAACAGTTGCATTATTTCGGGAACTGAGATCCTCTAGCAGTTTGTTTGCGCCCGATGACGGAACAGTCTCAGTTCCTGAAACTTCACAACTGTTTTGTCTTGGAAAGCCTACTGTTTTCGCCTGTGATATTGTCATTGTGTTGTCAGTATACTTGTATAATTTCATTGCTAGGTTCACATGAGTTTCGCTCTATTGGTGATTTGTCCAGATATCTGCTTATTTTCATCGTAGGATGCCTCTATTTGTCGCTTTGTTGTCGAAAGTTGTTGTTTGTATATTTTTTTTCCCGAAACTGAACAGTATTCATAAATCAATACTAAATTAATTTTTTTTATAAAACCCAAATAACCTTTGTTTTCTATGGGTTTGGAAAAAAAAAACAAATTTTTATTTATTAAATGAATGTTAACTAAAATAAAACATTTAAATACGAAAGCTGCATATGAACGTTTAACGCAAAACTGTTTAACTTATGATTTAATGTTTTTAGTAGATGCTAGGAATGACAAAAAAAGTGGCTTTAACTTCATAAAAAAACTTTATATAAGGACTTCTTTAGTAGAAAAAAAACATTTTATAACCAATTAAATATGGTTATATTGCTAATTTATTTTAAATCATGTGCGCAAACACGAAATATTATAAGCAAATCTCCTTAAAGAATTTTTCATTGAATTATCATTAGGTATATACCTATACGCTTGTGTATTAGACATCATTGTTTGCCTTTATGAAAAATAAAATAAGTGTCAGCAGGTACTTTTGTAGCCATGGTATTTTCACAGAAATATTGAAAAAAAAAAATACCGTATATTTTAGTAATTTATTTATTCATTCGTGCTAAATGTTTTTATTTATATATTTCCGTTAATACTATGTTAAAAGAATTTTCATTTATTCATGATATGTTTTTTTTATTGGTTACGCTGCAGAACTAACAGTATGACACATAAACTCGATGTTCGAATTGTAACTAATATTTGTTCACGTGTTTGGTCCTAAGGTTAATTTAAGAATTACATTTAGCCCTCGCAAAGAGTGGAGCTGGTCACCACTGCCCTAGATCGCTCCAGACTTACTGTAGGCCTTTATCGATACCTTCTTGATATGCGTGCTCTGCGCTGTGTGAATACGTATCCCATGATCTCGCCGCCGACGAGATTTTAAACACAAGTGAAATACAAAAAAATATATATACATTATTTCTATTACTTCATACAAACTACCCTTGCAAGCTTAGCTAATGATTTTAAGGGAATCTTCACAGTATTAAGGGGTTTTAAACCCACCTTCCTGGAGTTTTCAGATTTTTTGCTCTAATTCTAATTTTGATTTAATCATCCCAATTTTTGGCATGTCAAGGCATCAATCACATATCCCAATCTTCTATACCTCGTTGCAAGCACGTACTAACAGGCTCTAGTCTGTAAGCGCCACGAGGAAACAACTTATTATTTCACGCGGGCGACTACAACTATCATTAGGGCGAACGAAGCGAGCCCTAATACTGTAGACAACCCGTACACTTTTGTGGTACATTTAACAAAAAAAAACTACTACACCTTTAGATTTAAATTTAACATAGTATTTTAAACTAATGTCTAGATGTGATATCTATCATTATTTTTGTTAATAAATATTTTTAAAAAAATACCAAACAGCGATGTATTATACTTTATTAACTAGAATGTTATTATACTACTAATGCCATCTCTGTTATATATTATTAAATATAATGTTATTTTACTAATAATGTTATCTGTTGAAAATTTTAGACTTAAAAGGGCATATCGATTTGTAATATTGTACTAACTAGACTGTTACTAATGCCTCTGTTAGAAATTGCATAATTAATATGTCATACCGATGCAAAATTGGAAATACTCTTATTGTTCAAAGAAACATTTCTTATTGCAGTTATCTTACGCAGTTACAATGTAAGTCTAAATGTGTAACTTTAGATAAAGTGGTTGTAGAAATTATATGAAATGACACTTTTATTGATTTAACATATGTTGTGTTTTCAAGAGTAAATACATCATAAGGATTAGCATTAAATACATATCCCTATAAAAGATTAAGTAATATTAAAAATTCATATATGTTAAAATGTAGGACACAAGAAGAAATTCGTATGATGAATTTAAAGTTTTAATAAAATTAAACATTTTTATGCAATTTTTTTGAATACTTTATTTATAGAAGCAGTAGTTTGTTTGTATATAGTTGAATTGATGAATTATATTTTTCGAAATATTTTTTTTTTGACATGAAAAAATAAAATTCTACAAAATTTTAAAAATGTGTAAGTTTTTTGTCAAATTTAAGTATACCGAAATTTAAATACACACAATTAGATTAATAATGTAGTGATTTCTAAATTTGTACCTACTTACTTATTATTTTTATTAAATAAATAAAAAATATTTTTTTCAAACGAAGTCCATATCCATTCATTAACATAAATTCCTATTATACGAAATTACTATATAACTAATATGTTTAATATCAAGGTACTCTATATTACAAATATATTAAACAAAGTGGTTATATTAATATGCACTGAAAAGCGTCATCGACCAGTGATCATGTTGAGGATGGTATTGGAGCAGTAACGCATCATGTACTGTGTAGCAGAGAAGACGTCCACTTGAGCATGTGCAAACATGTCTTGGGCACTGCAGAAGCGCGGCAGATCCAACAGCATCCTGAAGTTATTATTGCACTGGACGGGCATTAAAGAAAGCTCGCGAGCCCTCACAAAGCTATGCTTTTTGCTGGTAATATTCACACCAGCTCACAAGTGTTGACTTCAACAAGTAACCAAAGCTAAGTCCTATCCCACGTTAAACAAAATAAAAGAGCACGGAGGATTTATTGTAAGTGGTAAGAATATATTTGAAATTGGAATATGGGGAGGCCGAATCCCCTTTAAATCAACATCCGACAGTCTTTTCCGTCAACAAGTAACTGCCAACGTGAAATTCACCTCTGTTTAGAAACTATAGACATATGCTTTGAATGGCATTTGTCAGTTGCATTAAATAAACACGGGCCAATATAATATGTGTCGAACAAAAAAGAAACATGATTAATTATTTTTTAAAAAAGAATAGTTGGTATTCGAACGTATGGATTAAGGCAAACAAAAACAGTAGATACCATCAAGGAAATCAACGGAATTATTACTGATGAAAGCTGGAACTATTTCCCGTCTAGGGCTCACAGCAGAATCTATGTTATTATTAGTTTTTTTTTTTAATTTCCGTTGGTTTGGTTTTTTTTCTAACATGCATATTTAAATTTTTTGAATGTTTTTTTTCTTTATTTACTGTAGCTAATCTTGGCTTGGTATTACGTGTCCTCTCTTCATAATTTTTCATGTTTCATCTTGCCAGTATTGGGTTTCTTTGCGTTGCACTCATCGCAACAAAGTTTCAAAAAACACACGAAATTTAATGCCGCTGTTCTGAACACTGGTTCCAACTGGCAATGCACCAGAAACAAGCAGTTATGTGTATGTATGTATTTTCGAACGATCTTAGCAAGAAACACAAAGTGTTAAGCTCAGCTGCCTTAAGTGCGTGTTTCGCAAACGAACCTCAGGATTCTTCGTCTCCGCGACCATGTCGCCATCTTGCGCCACCCACAGCACCTTTTTCAAACTCCTCACTCACTGCGCTTGTGTTTTTTTTTTTTAAGTGAAACTTCTAATGCGCCTTCCAACAAGGTTGCGTTAAACGTTTAACGCTACCGTGGAGGGGGTATGAAAGCACTGTTGCGTTAAACGTTCAACGCTCCTGGGGAGGGGGAATAGAAAGAGACAGCGAGAGTGAATGCGTGGCACTTGAACGCATGCGCGTAGTATACCTGTTACAGGCCAGCGCGAGCGTTAGCAACGAGTAGCGTCCAATATTCCAAGCACATGCGCGTGTTATTCTTGCTATGCAGAGAAGTAAACAGTGTGAGCGTCGTGAAATTAGCTGAAATACGTACTTGTTCTATTTTATTGTTCTATTTTAATTTATAATATTCATTATTATTTCAATATTTCTAGTGCAAGTTCGACATCATCCAATCGATCTCCATTTACTATCTTCGTTAAATTCGTCGAAAATACAACATTTACAATGCTAATGTTAATAAAGTTTGTCTTAAAGAAACAATAATATGATTTCACTAAAAATCAATTTCTACCCCTTCCTATTTTCATTTACACATTACGAAGTTTCACTTCTTCCGCGCGGAGGGACTCCACGCACTCTTTTTTTTTTCCTAGTCGTTGGCAACCGGAAACAAGTCCAATATAGGAACGATCGTAATTTTCCCAGTTCCTTATATCCTGAACTTTTTGTTTAGCGTCTGAGAACACTTCCGCGTGATAAAACATTGTTATGGTTCCAAGCGCAACCGAATTCACTTTAGCGAGCGAGAATAGGCTGACGAAACACTAAACAAATTTGTAAGATGTCATTACTTTTTTCTTTATGAACAACCAAATTATATCCTAATTTAACAAGTCCTATGATAATATTTCACTTACAGTTGTTATTTATAAATGACATCTTGATGAAAAACTTTACATTTAATAAAAATAAAACATCCATTTATATGCTTTACATTTTTAATTAATAATAATTAATTGTAATTTCCTCTACTGTAAATAATGTAATAAGTATCATATAAAATGTTATTTTGATATTTGCCCCATATAAAAAGAGATTACGTAGTTATTTCTTTGATTTAATACGAATGTTTACTAGTGCGGTGCTAGAATATTACCTTAGATGGACACACTTCTGCTGTTGCGCAGTAGATCAGCGGTCCGCATTCCGCTGCCAGTTTAGTTTACTGACTGGTGGCATTCCTGCCGGAGAGCGGCGACAACCTGTGCTGACGAGGAGATAACGGAATACGGCCGGTTATCGCAATGCTGTTCCCGAGGAATCTGCCGAGTAACATCCGGGTATCCTCCCACCTCGTCTAACCCCCTCCACATCCCACGATTTTAGAAATCACCTCCCCTCCCAACCCACTGCCAACTCTTTTTATGTCCAGCAGCCACCCCCCCCCCCCCCCTAACCGCGCTGCGTGGAGAATGTTCCTCGCAGATCCGGTAGGATGCGTGGATTATGGTATGGCTTCCCCCCCCCCCCCCCTATGTTACCATCAAGGAACGGGAACCAGGAGAGCCTTGGGAAGGGCATGATGGGAAAAGGTGGAAGGGGGCGAGGAGATAAAAGAAGCGCTGACGTGTGACGTCATCACTTACCATCATTCTCTCTCCGATGGAGTTTGGTTTCGTAAGACGGATGGAGAGGGGATGTTATTCTCTTTGCGGCGCCACTGGTGATACAACTCTCGTGGATTATTTCTTGGACGACTTCCCGAAGGATTCTGCTCTGAATGCCGGGCCAGATATCGGGGCATCGATTTTCCACGAGTTTCCAGAAATCACCTGAGCACATGCTGGGATGGTGTCTTCTAAAAGGCCACGATCGATTTTTTTTTCTCCTGCGATGTGTTAGTTGTGTGAGCCCGACTCTTACACTCCGCTGCAGACGTGAAGTCGTAATATTGGTTTGTGATCGGAAATGAATTGGCTGATTGCCTGCTGCCAGAGCCAATCGAAGGAGGACTCGCGTGATTGGCTTCCTGAAAAAGACTCCTTAGAAAGTATAAATATAGCCGCATCACCTCCCAGCTCTCGGTGGATTTTCAAACTTGAAGATGCCTACCGCAGTGCAGAACGAAACGTCGGTGCACACTTTCACTGCGACTCAGAAAAAGCCAACATAGTTTATCAACCAATGACTGCAAAAAGCCTGGCATATACATTTTTTTTTTGGAAATCAGAATAATTGTATGTATGTGACGAGGTAAGGACCTGGTGAGTTATTCTGCAATGACTAGCCGTTGCCTTCCGTGGTTGGGTTAGGAAGTTAAGGTATGTCCCAACACCCACGAAGGAAGATCTTCCACCCTTCGGATGATCCCCCACTGGGCCAGGGATCAATCCTGAGTAGCCTGGCCTCTGTACGAAGTAGTTATACACCCTCTTGAGAGACCGTCTTCAGCTGTTGCGCCGCCGAGAACCAACCACGCTGTCGACATGTTAACTGCTCGCTCGGGTCGGGAGATTCTTACATGCCTGCTATTTAACTTCTCTGTGTCGCCATTTCCATGTGTTAGGACATGATTGCGTTTTGATCCGAGGTTTTTAAAACTTTTTCTCTTAAAACCCCTTACACGATTAGTCCAAACTGAAAGTTCGATCCCATCAGTCGGAATTGAACAGTCGGAACTGCCTTGTGTGAACAAGGATGGCAGACTGATCAGTCGGAATTTATGTACTGACGAACTAATGACTTTCCATCATATCGGACTCTGGGCTCGAGAGCACTAAATCTGAACTGTCGTATGTGGGGAACAGTGTCTCGCCAGTCCAAATAATCAGTCCATCAGTTCATCAGCTGAGTGTCGTGGCAGAAATCTTTGTTTGTACCCTTTGAGTTTTGTTTCTTTTGTCCAACTGAAAGTGCAACTGCAACTGCAGCATGCAAAGTTTCGTTCATATTCTTAGATGAAACGATACATCTAACAGCCACAGCTACCCCAAGACTGATCGTATGTGCAGAGGGTATTAATTAAATCCAAACTGTCAGTTCGGGCTGATCGTGTGTCGGGGCTTTATGAAACAAGAATAACGAGGGACGGCAGCTGACATTGCCACACATTCAAATAACCTACTGTCAGATGCACGACATCCTTATACTAAGAAATTTCTGAATTTAAATGTGAGCATAAAAAATACTTTTTAATATTTTTGAACTGTATTACATATATTATACTTATGTGTTTGAACTACTTACAGAATTTAATTTAATGAGAATAAATTGTAGTTTACTATTATTAATTTTCCTCTGGAATTAAGATTGTATTCTTGATATATAACAGCACTAAAACGGGGTAGTTTTACAGTGCTGTTGTTATTATTTATCTTGGTTTTCCATCAAAAAAACAACCATTATTTAATCAATAAAATGTATTGAATGTTTCACATTACATGCTTCGTGACTTCGTCAATTTAATTACAATTTTATACTGATAATGTATGTTATGGTAACAGTCTGAGACATGTGGCTCAATAAGAACCAGACAGTATGAATCGCATCGGCACTCGCTCTATGCCCTAATGACACGAGTCGACTGAACTCGTCGCCATTCTCATGCATCACAAATATGAGTTTTATTTAGTTGTGGTGGGTCGCTTGATATATGTGGTTTCTGTGTTAACGGGAATGATTGTGTGTGTGTGTGTGTGGGGGGGGGGGGGGGGGGTGTAGTAGGGGGCACAGACATAGGAAGCTGAGCAGCGCAGTGCTATTGTTGCCAAAGTTTGATGGATGCCTCATTACAGGATGTTTTTCCGTATAAGAACCGGCGAGATGGATCGGATGGGTCAACCTGACAAATGGGAATTCCATATCTTTAGCTACTTGAGTCTGGCCCAAGACTGACTTGGATACGGCATGTTGTTGGGTGAGGAGGGGATGGTAGCTGGTTTGGCTCTATAGTCGGAACTGGAGACATTGATTGATTCAGTTACGTATTTTCAGTGAATTGATGTGTGATGTTTTAACGTAAATATGTATTTAAGCTTCTCACTTATTAACATAGTTTTTTTTAACCTTAAACTGTATATATGTATGTATGTATATATATATAAGTACGTTTTATTTTTCCAAGCATAAAAGTATTAAAACCAAAATTTATGGATTCAAAGATTTACTAATGAAATATTGTGCGCTCCCTATGCATTTAAAATTATTTATTTAGAACCGAGAAAACATATGAGATGACGTATACTTTAAAAATTAGTGTTTTACGTCGTACACTATAAAATAATTTTGCATATGCACAAATGTTTTTTTTGTAAGACATTTGGAAAATGTTAGTGAAAAATTGTTAAAACTCTGCATAACTTTGACATTTAAATTTATATTTTAGAAAGACTTTATGTGCCAGCACAAACAAATCATCTATTTTATATGTTTTTTTTCATTTGTATAGAATTTATTTGTTTGCGATATCTAAGACGTAAAAAATTAAATATTTTACCGTAGTTGCAAGAATTATAACTTTAAAACATTGATAAAATTATTTTATTATATCTTTTCAGTATTTAATACATGTTGCTTTTTTGCTAAAACAGAAATCTCGTGTAATCTTGCTGGAAACGAGAATCGAACCACGAATGTTGTGGTATGTCCACGTCTCGTGTTCCTCGACTCCAGAGACCTCAAGAGCCTCTTTTATTACATCAGTTTCTCCCGTGAATTCCCCGGCTGCCTACGTCCAAGAGCATGGGTGGGCCTCACCCCACAGAGTTTCTCACAGAAACCTTTTACACCACAGAGTAACTTGTTTAAGTAATTTATAATCAGGCGTTTGCATGGAAATTGCAGCGTACTTTGTGAAGTTGTTAATTTTTTCCCCTCCATTGGGCGCGAACGCCTTAAAGGTGTTCTTGAAGCTCTTGTCTGCCAGGGGCATCAATTTCAGCGCCCGCGCGTTATTGGGAGAGGGCCAATATTTTTGCGGAAAACATAAATTAAGTGGCCGTAATTACAGCGGCGTAACAGTTTCGCTTTTGAGAGCGAACTCTGAAGGAGGGCACATTATTCACGATACTTGCAAGCTCGCGAAGGAAACTTTTAATGCGTTTTCTTCTTTGAAACAAAGGAGAGTGATGGGGCGAGCGGCAATTGCTGGGGAAATGAATTTTTTTTCACTCGACGTGCGTTAAGAAACTTGGAAGGCGGGAATCACGTGTTCTTGTAAAGTGTCTTGTAGTCAGGTATGATTACAACAAAACATTTGAGGAAAGATTATTTGATATCACTATTAGATTATATCATAAGGACATTTGAAATATATCAGGTTTTAAAGTTTTCTTTTGTTGATGAGTAAGATCTTAGCTCTCGGTATACGGCATTCGGTAGGAGTAATTTTGTGAATGGAACGGAAGTCGCTTGGACCGGAAATGTGTAACAACGGTGCTGCCATATGTGGCTGATTGCGAGAACCAAAGTTCACTAAACCAAGAGAAACTTTATAGTATCAAAGTATAGTTAATTTTAACAAGATAAGCAGTATATTATTAAAATTCCTTTGTCGAAAATCAGATCCAAAGGCAGGGTTAAGTATTTTATTCAAGTCTTCTTGGCTTTTATCAGAGCTGTTTCATTGTATATTTTTATTATCAATCTGTTTCATTAATTGATTAAATATTTGACTTAACTGCTATGGCAACGAATTCTAGCGGAGGGTGTGGAAACTACGAGTGATTCGCGTCAAGTAATGTAGTTGAAAAAACAATGTGCGTATATTTATTAGGCTCGGAAATATTTTAAGGGATTTTACGTTAAATTTCGTGTCCGAATTTCGTATAATAAGTGTATTTGTAACACAAAATTGCTCGTTACCGAGGTTATATGTTTCCACATTAGTAGCGAGTACTGAAAGACTCGCTTTTTTTTAGCTTTGATCCATTAATTTTGGATACCTTTTGACAAGCGCCCGTGTGAGCAAAGAATCTGCTAACCATACCTGTACCTGCGCACGTGGTTCTAAAATATGATATGAAATTCTGCACAGAGCTTTCTCAGAAGCGGTGTTCATTACGGTATCGAACGGAACACTACGGAAGTATTGATCTGTATTTCGTGATTTCTTCACTAATGTAATTAAGTTCGTCCTATCGCTCGACAAGAGCTTCATTTATAATGTTACGTCATTCTAATTCCGGCCAACTTTATGGGAAAATGTATCGATTCATGCGCCGACGTTGCATCATATGACGTTTCTTTAAAAGAATTTTGCAACGGGGATGATTGATATCTAACAACTTTATAGACATTCGCTATTGCTTGTTTGCACTCTATTACGTAGAAAAAACTCAAGAATGGACAACAAAAAATTAGTACGTAAACACATGGCGACCAAAACCAATATAAGCTGATAACAAATGTTTAACGGTTGGGTAGCACAAAGAATTCGGCAAAGGAATTTTTTTAGAAAAAAATTATTATTTGAGTAGTATATATTAGCAAATTTGGCACAGTGTATTTCTTATGGGACTACGATTTTATGGTGGATTTTTGTGGTGGCTTGCCAATCGTAAGGATTTGGTCAGGTTCGGGCATGTTCGCCTCTCGATAACAATGATCACGAAGTCTGTGAACATTTTAAACGATTCCACATCCGCCATGTTGGTATACACAATTTTTGAAAATCTTTTGTTATTTAGCTAGAAATTTGAAGGAAAAGAATTCAAAAATAATCAATAATTTAATTTATTAAAATAATCATTGATTCGATTAATTTTTGATTTTGGTTCTATCCTTGACTGATGCAAAAGAGTTGATTTCAGGTATAAAACAAATTCAGTAAATATGACGCAATTCTTAAAAAAAAAAAAAAAAAAAAAAACTGCTGAAGTTCCTCATCGACCAGCCGTCAGTAAGCTACCGGGGCCATCTTGTAAATTGGTAATAATTAACCTAGAATTCGGAAAACTTTTCAAAAATCATTAAAAAAACGCTTATTGGAAAAATAATTGATTCTATTGATTTCTGTCTGCTCTAATCCTTGAATGATGCAAAAAAAATTGATTACTGGTAAAAAATTTATACAGAATAATATTCAGAAAAATCCTATAAACTGCTTAAATTCTTCACCCACCAGCCGTCAGTTAAATCGGATTTACAAGATGACATCTGGTGGAATTTAACTAGTTTATATGATTTTCCGTCATATATTATTAAATAATTCATTTACCTGAAATTAACGTTGTTGCATCCGTCAAGGATAGAGAAAAAACAGAAATTAATCGAATCTATAATTATTTTACAAAACGAATTTTTAAATTTTTTTGGGATTTTTTTTCCGCATTGTTAGCTTTATAACTATAGATTTTCAAAAATTGAGAATTCCAAGATGGTGTCTAAAATGGTCGCTGACATTGTGATGATAGTCATCGAGAGGCGAACACGCCCGAACTTGACCAAATCCTTACGATTGGCAAGCCACCCTAAGAATCCGCGTAGTCCTATAAGAACTACATTGCGCCAGACTCGGCCATTCTATACCACTTAATTTGACTTCAGCAAGTGTTGTTTTGTTTTCTGTTTGTTTATGTATTCATTTTTGCTATACAATCTGGAGGTTTTTCTATGACATCCATTGTAAACCAACAACTACGTATGTCCCTTAAGTGGTTTGAAATTACATGAACTGTTGTGGAAACACGTGGTTCAGGAAATCCATGTGTTTTTTTAAATGGTTAACGGTATTCCCCCCAAAAAGTTACTTTATAATATATTCACTAAAAGCATCTGCTTCAGCGATATAATAAGTATCAGTTAATTGTACTAAAAACTAAAACCTTTGCTGTAAACTTGTTTTAGTCTTTTAATATAACATTAATTTCAAAGCTGAACGTGATCAGTAATAGAAATACTTTATAAGGCTGTGGGAAATCATTAATTTTGAAAGAAGCTGATGAATTAAAAAAATAATGATTTAAGGGAAAAGGAGCGAAACCAACACTTAAAAGGTTCGTATGAACGTGAACTGAAACCTCGTGCATGCACAATCGCTCGCACGTAGTTCCGTTGGTGCGGCTGACAGGTCTGAGGAGGCCGGCCCGCGCCTACCGGCACATTTCCTCTGCGGCTCCAGCCCGGAGAAGCTAATTTTCCAAAGGGCAACAAATCTGAAGCGCCCCTCCACCCTCATGGCCAAACATCCTGCTGCGAGAACGGGTCCTTACAGGCGGCTGAAATTTATCTTACCCCCTCGCCACTCGACAGCAAAATCACGAGGCAGGAGAGAGAAAACACATCTGGTTTCCCGTGTGTTTGTTTACCCCCTACTTTTTCACCCTGCACCCCCGGCATCCCATAATCAAGCGACAAACAATAAAACGAAATACCGCATAGACGCAATTTATTTTCTTCACCCCATTCTTCCATGTGTAGCTGCTTTGCAAACCCTGCGATGCTTGAAACATAAAATTCTCTCTCTCTCTATCTATCTATATCTTTCTCTCTCTACCTCCTCTACTCTTCTCGACAATTCTTCTTCTGGTGGGGAGCACTTTCTCCTTGGGAGCCGGTGTCCCAGAAATATCTGCCCCCCCCCCCTTCCCCCCCCCCCCCCCACCAGGACCGCTTCTTGCCACGCCGCACGAGGCTTGGCGGCTGAGAAATGGTTCGATTTCGAGCCCCCCTCTCCCCCCTCTGGCTCGGCAGGAATACAGGAGCAGTTCTGGCCTGCCCCAGTCGCGGGCGGCGTGACGTGTGGCCCCGCGCTTATTGCGCCGTTCCTCAGCGCCGGGCCGCGGGCCGCTCTGCAGTCCGCGCCGGGGGAACAACTGCCCGCCACGCAGTGTTTTTACACGTTAAAAAAAAATTAAGTTTGTCCGATTTTTACCGCTAAACGAACTATAACTATATTCCCCATCTCTACATTTAAGTCTCGGTCTCACACGCTTATGTGTAAACATCGTAGCTCTCGGTGTAGGGGTTTTCGTGAAAATGGAACGGCAGTCAAAGAACGGAGAAGTGTTACGTATAGCAACTTAAACCAGTGTAAGGTCATTTTCATAAACACAAGGGGACAGACCAAACGTGTTGTGTGCCACATTTAACTTTATGATAGTGGAATTACTCTGGAATATATTTGGTAAACTAATATGTATATATATATGTATGTATAGGTCCAGTAAAAAGTAATTTTACGTTTTAAAATACCTAAGCAAACTGGCATTACAATGATTATAATTCCCAATAGAGTTAGCAGTACTGCGGTAGAACGCGTGTTTGATGACTTCAAGAAACGTGGTTCAAATCTCATCACTGAGAAAAAATATATATATTTTTTTAATAACAATGTATATCTAATAATATAATAATTGTGGATAAGCTCAGTAATGTTATGGTTTTTATAGGAAATATTTGAAAAACTGATTTAAATCATTTAAGTAAAAACAAATATATAAACATATACTTAGTGCTATAATATATGTTTTTTTAAATGTTTCATGTTAATATTTTACTAATGCCATATAAGTATAATTTCTAGTGTGTGCAAAAACTATGTAGTATTAACTGTTAAGTGAAAGTCAACAAGATGGTCAGTATTTTAATAAAATTCCTTGACGAAAATTAGGTCCAAAGCCGGAATTTATTGGAGTTATTTTATGTAGTTTAAAACTTTCTGTTGTTTCGTGGTGCCAATTGCTTTCTGCGTTTGAAGGTAGCAACCAACGTTTACGATTCAGGCGACGAATTCTAGTGGCTGAGGCAGAAAGTTTTTGGGTGATTCGCATTCAGAATTTTTTTTATTGAAATACGACTATATCGTTTATCAGTTTATTTATCATGCTTAACATTATTTTAAAAAGTTATACGTTAATTTTCGTGTCAGAGTATTGTATTATAAGTTTATTTGCAACATCAACAACATGAGAACACATGAGTTTGCCCGTTACCTAAGTAATTGTTTTTCACATGATTCGCTCACATTTGTTTTGCGTAATTTCGCCATTACTTTTATTTAAGGACTATTTCTTAAGTTTTAAATCTATAACTCCCGTGAATTTGTTGTTCTGCCACAGATATTTTCAACAGATAATTATTTAGTGTATTATCATAGGTGTAAAAACGCGCGCAAGCTATCGTAATTGAAGAGGTGGATTCCAAAAGGGGCTAAGTCAAAAATGTACTTTTTCCAGGAAACAATTTTTTTGGTGTGAATGTGTATTTTGATGTCAAGCACAAAATCCACATAATGCTAATGTTTTACATTAAGAAAATGTTCTCAGGCAGTTATTGTGATTATGAGTTCAATATATTACCTGTAATTAGGTTAAGAAAACGGAACATCAGTGACTTAGAGCTATTTGGAAAACTTTTCAGTGACTAAGAGCTTTTTGGAAAACTTGTCAGTGACTGAGGACTTTTTGAAAAACATGTAATTGAAGAATATTAGTCCTACCAGATTGACAGGCCTAAGTGTGATGTTTACATAATACTGAACAAAATATGTATGTAGACTTATGTATAGTACAAAACAAAAGCAACAATATGATCTTTAAAATGTGTCAAGTCTTTTGAGTGAACATTAAGGTTACAATGTTTAAAGGAATGGCTCTTCTTCATAATATAGTACAATATTGTTGTCGTTATCTCCTTCTACATTGTTAGTCAGAGCAGTTTGGTAAAACTGTATTGCAAATTGACTGAGTGAAACAAACTGCAGAAGTTTCTTCACATCTTGTCGCTTCTTTTCACTAATATGGTTTTCTGCTGGCGAAACAGGAACGTTTGTGTACGCTTCTTTCAATACTGTACGTGATTTAGTCACCTTGACTGTTGTTGGCAGACCACAATATGTGTTTTGAATGTCAATAGTAGTGTCATGCATTCTTGAGTAGATGAGAACACGTTGATCACGCATTTTAAAGGGAAGTCTTTTTACTATGGCCTTCTTTGAAGCTTCCATAAAGTTTGAGACCACCCAATCTATGCCTAACACATTTACTGTAGCACTCGTCGCAAATACCTTGTGATATTCACTAGGCTCTAATATTGTTTCTTTTTTCCCTAACTCCTTTTCAAATCTTCCAAATACTCGGTCAGGGGGCATATAGCTATAGCTATGACCTCTGATTGGAAAGTAATATTCCACTTTTGCAAAGGTTCTTGATTTGGCAACGTAGTTGAGTAAGAACATCATAACATTGGTGTTTTTATTTTGCCCACTGGAGGCATCTGAAAATAATCTCAGAGTCAAAAAGATTTTTGGTACATTTGCCAATTTTTTCTCAAGATTTTCCAAAAAAAATGACTCAATGCCGAACATACTTCATTAGAACCTCGACCACTTTGGTCTTCAGTCCAAGTGTACACAGATGTGTTGGAAGTGTTTTGTTGGTTTTCCATCAAAACAAACGTCAAATTGTACAGCCAGATTTGTCTGGCATAAAAGACCTCCCCAATGCTTAATTTGGCAGTGGTTGGTTTTGTTCCATGTCAAATGAAACACTTATTATATTGTTTTCTTGTTTCTTCATGATTTCATAAATTTTTTTAGCTCTACGAGTATGTAGCCTATACTGAGTCATTAATCGAGCCTTTTCAGCAAGGTCACGTGACGTCTTGATTTCGTTCTTAGTCTTGTAACAAAATGAGCACACATCCGTCTTTCGGCTTCCGAAGCTGAGATTGAAGTTGTTTTGAAACACCTTGAAAAACTTAGATAATGAAGCAATTGGTTTGTTTTCTATTTTTTGGTTATCTTTCCACATTCGCCACAACTTTTTAATAGAAAGTTCAGGATTAAGATAACCACGAACACTTTTTCCTCGGCCATAATGGCTTTCATTGCATCTAAACGTTTTAATGTATGCAATCATTGAGTCTTTTATCGCAGTGTGTTTGGGATTTAACCTAGCCCCACCACGCCTTTCATGTGGGCATTCCCCATATACTTCCATGTGTTTGCTTAAGGTGTTTATTCTTTTACGAGAAAATCTCGTTACAGACAAAAACGTTTTGTTACATACATTTAGAATACGACTGCTTGTCTGTCGTATGAAATATTTAGTAACGGTACGGCTTCTAGGCTTATTTTTGTTTCTGGGCCTACGCTGTTTAGGCTCTTGTGCCACAATATACTTGAAAACAAAGCTATTCTGTTCAGCAGCTGTTTTGTGTTTATAGATTTTGTCATAAAATGCACTTATATCTACTGTAGACAGCAAAGCAGCCTTACAACTATTACCACCTTCTTTATGCGTGCATGCAACCAAAGGAGCACCATGGGCCTCACTGCTGTTTCTGGCAAACTTTTTATGGTTTTTAACCCACTTATCTTCATTTCTTGCTCGTTTTCTACTTCGTGTACTACTTATATCTGTTACAGAACATGTGCTATCTTGTAGTTCACTTACATTCATTTTGGCATTTACTTATACATTAACTATTGACAAGACAAACCACCACAATAACAATAATAAACAGACATAACCTCTATGCAGTACAAAACCATGACAATACTTTCACCATAGAGTAACTAATACCTATTTATGCATGCGCATATCGGTGCATGACTAACGAAGGCTTGTTTGGAAAACACTGCTGACTTAGGACGTTTTGGAAAGAAACCCAGATTTCTCTACCGCATAACAGCTATAACTTAAGCGCTTTTTGAATACCTGTTACAGCCATAGATGCGAATAGTAAAAAGTTAGTTATTCCACATATAAACACAAAATCGCTAAAATGTGACTTAACCCCTTTTGGAATCCACCTCTTCAATTATCATCACTTGCGTGAATTTTTGCACCCATAATATTACACCCAGTGAATATCTGTTGAAATTATTTATGGCAGAACAGCAAACAAGATAGGTATAAAGTTTAAAACTTCGAAATTACCTTCAAATAAAAGTAATAATGAAATATATATATATATATATATATATATATATATATATATATATTGACGTTTATGTAATACCGAGCCTTAATGTATCGGATTAGAAGTAATTTGTGCCAAATAACATAAGTCTTCATTTCCAATGAAATATATGTATATAGACTTTTGAGTTTAGAGGGTTTTGGAGTCCAGATAGAGGAAACTAAAAACTATGTAGAAATTTTTTCTGAAGTCGCACTACGAATGCAATAGGTAGACTTTCTTCGAAACCTACTTAAAAGCTTGTGGGGGAGGGAATGAGTTGTAGGTAACCGCGTTCCATCTGAGTGACACACACGTTTGGTGGTGATATAACTCAACCAGACAAGCACAAATCACCCGAAAATACATGTAATATATGCTCGGAACTCAACCGACGAAGCTCTGGAAGGGGTTACATAGTATTTTATGATATTTTGAGATACAAGACAGAACGGAATGGCATTTAAGGAATATCTTTTATTCTACAACTCCCAACTACACTACTTAACATCACAGATGTTCAAAATTCAGGCTGTTAACAGTGACACAGGCTTTACACCAAGGGCTAATCCAGAATAATGGTCAGGGGAGGGCCAAATAAAATTTTCTAATACAATGTTAGTGCATTTAGAATTGATATAGTTACTAAATTTTATTTTTTCAGAAACGTCCTGTTTTCTATAGCACTGCAGTAAAATAATATTTAGTAAGTTTGGTAAACTATGATAAGGGTTTAGGATAAACTTTTATAAAATTCCAAGGTTGGGGGTGGGGTCACTATGGCCCCCCCCCCCTTTTCCCATACTGGATCCGCCAAAGCGTTTAAGGGCCCCATTCCGGAAATCCTCAAATGAAAAACTGTACAGACCACTCCTTCGGGATTATCGAAATAGACCTGAATATACCATTATCCACACACGTTCCGGAAATCCTGCGAGGAATAAATGTTCATACCTGGATCAGAACATGTTCAGAGGCTTTTGTTGGGGGTTTAATAGCGGCATAGTTAATTAAAAAAAACGCGAGAAAGTGTGTGAAGAATGGTCATGACTGTGCTGTGTTTTCCCACATAATCCTGCTCTCAGAAAGTTAGTTCCAAAAGCCTAGAAAAACTATTTGTCTTCTTCCTGTGCTCATTTTGTATTGTTTATTTATTTATTTTTACTTTATCGTCTCTTGTGGTATTAGAATTAATGGTTTTTAATATTTCGACTAAATACACATACATGCAAAAAAAAATTCGTGTATGACTACACTGTTTTCATACAAATATATGAAGTGAATATTCATTAATATACGACAACAAGATTTCAAACGACGAGAAAAAATCTGTACCGAGATCGCCTATTGTAATATTGGGGGATTTGAATTTTGCTGGCGTTCTTCAGACTGAGCCGCTAGGATCGCTGCGGTCAGGTGTCGCCAGCGTTAGCCATGTTACAAGGCCTATATTGTCCTAATAAAATATTTGTTCGTACGTTTTAGTAAACGCTTTCATTCCGTCGCGAGACAGGTTCTGCAGCATCAACTGGACTGGACTGGTGTCACGAGGCCTCCAGGCCTGATTGTACTTCCACGCGTCTCCGGCGGCCTGTACAGTCCGGAACTGCGCAGTTGCGCGCCACACACGCTGCGTACATCCCAAACACTGGCCTGCGCAGTTTCTCCTCTGAGGATTCCCGGAACGTGTGTGTGTGTGTGTGGGTGAGTGTGTGGGTGGAGGGTAAAAGGTTCTCGGTACCACACTGAAATTTTTTTTTGTAAATGTAACTGAAATATACATGTAAATTTACATTAACACAACTTTAGCCTATCACTAACAAAATAGTGTTTAGTGTTCGCAGTAATACTGGGTTCGGGTTCTTATCCGGGTATTTATGCTTTGCGTTGTCCCAGTACCCCCGATAGTTAAAGTTATTTGTAAACCGGTCCCTGAATATACTTGCAGTATTAACTGCACACATCAATAAGAATAATAAAATTAATTTACCCCAATTAATGAATATTTGATGATCTCTCCTGTGGTTAAAAAAATAATATTCTTGAATGAAACAACAATTAAAATATAAAATTATCCGCCAATTTTCGTAAGGAAAACTCAGTATTATTTTGAAAAAGTGTTTTCTATATGTATCGTGTTGTACGAAAATGCAATGTCTTTCTTGTAGTACTAACAAACTATTTCTTGGCAACTGGTTTTCAAAGCAATATTTTGTAAAAAGTACAGAATGTTTTTTTTCTTTGCAGATTTGTCCTTCCCTTGCATTGCAAAGAAATGACGGCAGCTGTTAATAACTGCAAGTTTATAATGTTTGCTGAAAAGCCCCGTCTTCCGTTTTACTGGTTTAGTCCATTTGGTGGTGAATTTTGTTTATTTAGTTGCGTCCTAATTATCCCTTATGTAGGCTCTAAAGATTTTGAAACAGTCTGTATATAATGAAGTATCATCACAGGAACACCATCCACTTATTGGTAGGCCTCATTCGCAAGGGCCTGCAGCTATCAGCCCGGATCATGACAAACAGATTATTCCTTAAGACGTGGTAGCAACGAATGGGGTAACAGAAGTGCCCCGGGGGAACTCACCGGCTTTAGGCGACGTCCGCCACGTTTACTCCACGCGTAGCTGATGATCATGTCTGGAATACCGTGGACGAAGCGCCGGCGAAATAATCACGCGATCATCAAAGGCACTTTTGCTCAAAACAAAGAAATCGGCCCAGTTTCAAGGGCCCCGCCTACCCGGGCACATAGGGTGTGCATAACTTCAGAAAACACCACACGACTTTAACACTGCTCAAAATATCCGAATAGGGTCTGTTTACGGAAATCATTTAATAATACGCTGCAGGCTGATGAGCAGTTTTGTTTCCGGATTTAGTTTTAAAATTGACAATGGCTATGTGTTTTCAGAAAAATGTTTAGACATAAACACCCGATGCAGATTCTTGAAACACTTCAGGCTATTGCTTTACGCCTTTATCTTTATTTCTCCGCCATTTAATGTGATGGTCACAACCCAAAAACTTATATTTATCCTGTGCACGACGAGGAGACTGCACGGCAGTTCAGGGCCTTGTGCTCAGAACAGAAACCGTGTGAGAAGCACGGCGTGCCTCACTAACACAGATACACCCCTGACTAGGTGGCGGGCCCTTGCTGGCTGAAGATTCTTATCCAGTTGACTTCCTTCTTCTCCCTCCAGCTGTTTTCCGTTTAAATAATAGGCCCTACGCAGCTGCTTCGGTTTTCAAGCCCGCTTGAGCCGGCAGTTTTTATAAGAATATGTTTCCATTAACTCAGGGGGCGAGGCAGGCTAGGAGAAGGAAGGGACTTATCGAGTCTGATTTATTAAAGTAGGGGGGGGGGGGGAGGGCTTTTGTCAGGGTGGAGCAGATGTGAAGGAAGCAGCGGTGCTCCTCTTAAAGAGACTGCGAGTCTCAATGAAAATAACACAGGCACGTTCCTTCGCCCCTCGCTCTAGGTATTTCAGGATGGCTTCATTTACTTCGCAGACAGCGGAGTGATATCGCCCTCTCTCGGAAGTTATTACTTCTCAGGATCGTCTACCTTTCTTTGTCATATCTGAATATGTATATTACAACATTAAGTGAAATTTGTTTATGAACTTTCCTGTGGCGACTCCGGCCTGAAAATTATAATGGTGACGAGCATGAAATGTCTCATTTTCGCATTTATCAATGCTAAATGCAGTCTCAGTTCCACGTACCACGCAGATTTAATTATTAAGGCGGGGCCTCACAATCCATGCTGACTTTTTTTCCATTTTCTTTTCAGAAATTTAACACTATACATATATTTTTCTTTGCCACAAATATGTTAAAGATATAGTTACTACGTTTGATGTAATTGCAGTAAAAGGTCGCGCGAATTAAAACACAAATACTTTCGCCAAGTTGTACACCCATTACGTAACACTTAGTCTATGTTAAATACCATTCAGACATAACAAATGCAGGAGAGGTAGAGCGTTAAATTGACATAAATATCCCTTTATTGGTAATGATTAGAAAAAAATCATCAGCGTGTGAGGAACCCCCTCCCCCCTTCCACCTTAGTTTACTCATCATTATTTTTAGTCAAAAGGTCTTTTTTTTTAATATGTCACGACAGTTCTCTTGAATTTTAGGTTTAGTCACATCTTATGCCAAATCTTTCAAGGTTACCGAGTAAACGTAAAATATTACGCCAATTTTAATAATTATTAAATCTTCTGAGACATTTTACTACTCGCGAACATTTAGAACATATCTTGTATTCAAATAAGTGACCCAACGACAAATGAAAATAGCCGTCATGTTCAATTTACTATACCTTAACTAATGCTAATGATAAGATTATTAAGTTCTAGCACTATAAGGTGTCATCAGTATTCTATATCTACAAGACATCGCTATATAAATATAAAAAACACTTTTCTTCAAAACGTGGTCATGCTATTTTTAAATTGCTCGCGCAAAAAACAGCAAGTTTGCAACGTTTGTAAGCAGAAAATATTCGAAATATTCTAGGAAGCATGAGTCTGGAGAGGTCACCGTGTTGTCAAGAATGCGGTATTGGTAGTCGACGGTGGATCACCGTGAAAAGGTGGATGCGTGTTACCTTCTAGCCAACTTAAGCGTGTTCACGCAGAACGTGGAGTCATGGTCTGCGTCGTGTAATGGATTATTACAATTAAAACGCGAACGTTCTTTGTGTTACAGTAAATTGAGAGAAAACAAGGATTATTTTCCAGTTGATTGCAATATTCGTGTGAAAATGCGGTTAGAATGTGTTTCCTAACGAAGGCCGTCATATTATACAGGCATTCGAAACTTTTTTCTACCATTTTAAATGGATGTTTCAACTTGCGTGGGTTTTTAGCTGAACACTTTATATTAAAGGCTTGGTCTTACAAGCAATGTAGATTTTTAAATTTTTTCTTTATTATTTTTTAAAGGCTATTTATAAAATTTTAACTGAATGCATTCCTTGCATTTGTTGTAATCCCACAAATATTTTGAACACATATTCACGTAGTGTAATACAATGGGTGTAAAAGATCGCGCAGCTGATGATAATTACGAAGACTTGCGCGCCTTTTTACAACCATTATATTACTCCAAGTGAATATATGTGGAAAGAATTTGTGGCACAACAAATGTAAGGTAAGGTAATTGAGTCTTACAGTACGTGACAAAGATGTGTAATATATAACCTCGATAAGGAGCAAATTCTCGTGTTCTCATGTTGCAAACACAATTATAATACGAAATGCGGACCTCGGCACGAAATTAACTTACGATTATTTAAATTATGCCGAGTGTGATAAATATACGCCAATTGTATTTTCAATTTAAAATATGTACGAGAATCATACGTAGCTTGCGCATCCACCGCTAGAATTCGCTTCCGGAGCAGCTAGGTTGATTTTCGGCAATTAATTTGCAGAGCGAAATTTAAAACTGTGTAATGAAACGGCTCCGATAAAAGCAGGAAAAGGCTTGAAAAATTCTAAACCCCGGCTTTGGACCTGATTTTCGACAAGTAACTTTATTATTAATATAATTACCATATTTTTTTAAATTCATTAAACAGTTAATACATTAAAGTTTCGCTTTGGTTTTGTGCCGGAAATGAGGTATTTAGGCATTTTTTTTAAATTGTTATTATAATTTTTAATTATTTTTTGAAATTTTATTTTCTATATAATTTAGTTACAAAAGGGTGATTTACACTTTGTTAGGCTGGTGTACTCTACCTAGTTAAACTTTGCGCCAGTGGACCGAAGCACCTTTTCTCAGAGACCTATCTGATATTTTGCAAGTCTAATGTAGACGTTAGCAGCCCGTATGACATTTCTCCCGCTTACAGTCACATCCCCGGCCTGTAACATTATTTCCCTGCATGACTAAAACTGCATACAACAGCTCTCGACGAGTTGTTACCATTTCTCAGAGACGAGCTTACTATAGCTTTTACTGTCACGCATACATCTTAGGTGCTCTCCTCGAAAGTCACGTTAGGAGGCTCGTTCCCAGCCCGGTTGTGTTTTTTGTACCCCCTCTCCCCCACAGCTACCCACCTTGATTCTAAGAATTTAGCCCAGGACCAGTGACCTGATCTGAACCTGCCAGGCGGTGGCCGTTTTCAAGGTCGATTTGCCATAAGAAAAAATATGTGAAACGATGGACCACCCACGACATCTAGCGGCAGAAACAGTAACTTCTTCTCTTGGCGCCAGCGAGTGGAGCTAACGCCCGCGACACCTGTGGGCGATCTTGTTAACCCCCCCCCCCCCTCGCCCCCTTTAGGCTGCCAGAGTGTAGCACTGGCTACGCCATAAGGCCCTATGCTTCCTCCTCGCGGCCTGAAAAAGCCGATTGTATGTTGCTTTCTGTGCCTGCCGGTAGAGACAGCAGTCACCCTTCGGCGCAAACAACTGAAGTCGTGGTTACGACCACTCGGGCACCTCCGGATGTGTTCGGTCCAGAGCCGAACCTTCCCCTTCTTTTTCCCTAGGGCTTACCGCCCGTTTTAATTAGGAGTTTTTTTCCGCCACTGGGGCACTTAGGACTCTGACTTCGGCTACTTACCGCGTATTCACGGTGTCACCTCGGTTAAGAGGCTTTTTCGCGGCAACGACGAACTTGTGGGAATAAGGAATGTAGTCAGCTGTGCTAAGGGATGTGATCCCAAGTCCAATAATTCAGTAGTAGCCAGTCAGTAGTAGTGATTATAAAACAAGTAATGTTTTAATTGAATTTTATTAATTTCCTTTTTGAACTTCCTAAATGATGATTTCTGCCGCGTCATCCGCGCAATTCTCGGTCCGCGCCTTTCTGATGTCGGCGCGAGACATCTCCTGAGCCCAGGAGCTACGCCCTGTTTGGTGAGTTACTTCGGTCTATTTTTCCTCCCCGAATTCCCGTTTGTTGGCCTTTTCGCGCCGACTGTGTTTGACTGTCTGGAAGCAGGTCTAATTCTTTGGAATTTGGCTTGTGTTTCAGACAGGGTCCAACATTTTGGCGCCGAAATTGCACCCATCATGTTGTCCAGGACCTCCAGCTTCATTTCTCTCTAAGAAGAGCTTACTACCGGCCAGATGTCCAACTTGAAGGCCCGGGTGATATCTAAAATATAAATTCTCCCTACCGCCAACGAAACAAATTATTTTAACGAATACCAGCGAGCAGTGCCATAGAGAACTTATCAAATAAGAAAATGTGAAATTGATAATGTAATAAGTGGATGAGACTAACCTGCT
Organism: Bacillus rossius redtenbacheri; assembly: GCF_032445375.1. NCBI lineage: Eukaryota > Metazoa > Arthropoda > Insecta > Phasmatodea > Bacillidae > Bacillus > Bacillus rossius. The sequence continues at coordinate 180,445,932 of NC_086330.1, read as the reverse complement.
ATAAAATGTCATTTTTTTTATTGTTAACGGTATAATATAATGTGTTTTAATTATATCGGGCCGGCCCCCCTTTAATAACTTTAATTAATTGTGAATACCATGTTATTGTGAAACCAAAACAAAAGATTTAATTTACCTTTTAAAATAAATCAGGGAACCTATAGACCAATCTACTTATGCAGTGTTTATTTATTTATAATATACCTTTATCTATTTTAACGATCCACTAGCTCCCAAGTTGCCTCTGTGCAGGGAGTATAAAATTGTCTTGTTCACCACCTCGTGCCCCCTCTGGTAATACTTTTTTTTTTTTTATTTAATTCTACCCAGCTGTTTCCTAGGCCTTTTTAATTAAATTTAAATAATATAATTTTAGCGCACGAGGGGCGTATCAGTTTTTGTTGTTGTTCCACATTAATTTTCCATGCAAATTCCGTTCCATTCACGATATTACTCCAACCAAATACCGTACACCGAGAGCTAAGATGTTACAGAGATCGTGCCATAAGTTCAGTGATATTATTTCTGAAAGGTTGGTATGGAAGGTTCGAGCGCGGCTCGAGGACTGACGAGCCCGCCCGCACTCCGACACGGCTCGCCATCAACCCCCCCCCCCCCCCAAACCACCCCGGCAGTCGCACTGCTCCGGCGGTCATAAACAATGCATCGGGCCCGAGTGCAGTGCCGTGTTCGCGGCCGGTCGCGGCGACGGCCGGTGACGTCATCGACGGCTGTCGGGCCGGGCCCTGCCGCCACGCGAGCTACAAGCGGAACTCCAACCTAACGACGAGACTGAATACTTACTGCAGGACGTCAATACCCTGGAAAGTCAGCAAGTTGGAATTCCTCAGGAAAATTAATGAAATTAACTTGCTGCTCAGGAAAAATAGTGTAATATTTCATGTTTCTGTCTGGCTTCACCCTGACTGTGCGATCTTTTTTTATACGGTGTTCTAGGTCATAGTCATACACACTATAACATGTTTTACGCAAGGTTCTGTTAAATACAGAAAGAAAGTATTCATAGAACTAGGCCAACTATGGGGATGTCGGAACTTTATTTTATTTCTTTCTTTCAAAAAATTAAAAAAAAGGTAAATTACTTTAGAAATATTAGCTAGCGAATTTTTTTTAATTTCGTCAGATTAAATTAGGGAAATCGTATGGTAGAACTGTGTGTAGTCTGCACCATGTAAACTATTCCCTTGAATTATTAAATCAAACCGTAGAGTACACAACGAAGGTTCACAATGGAGGTTTAGCATTGTAACAAACATGGCGACCTAAAATCTGGGAAGAGTCGCACAGTTGTCTCACTCTCTACTTCCTTTCCTCCTCTTCGCCGTCGAGTGCTCCACTCCCGAGCGCGCACTCGTGGTCACGCTGTGGACCTGCCCCGGCTGTAAAGACGTTTCACCTCAGAAAACCAAAACAGCACAGCGCCACTCGTGTGACGATCTGTTTCCGCGTCGCGCGGCCGTGAGAGGGGGCGTTGAGGCGTCCGAACCTGCACTATCGTAGTGGCCACCGAACAACTTGATGCCGACTCACGGCTCATATGTACGAGGAATCAAACCAGCGACTATCGAAACATGAGCGCGTCGCGTCAGCTACCACGGCCACACAAGAATAGAATCATGAAATGGTTAAGGCCCTGTCACGCTGTCAAATAATCGCTAATAGAGTTAGAGGGGCAGTATTGGCCGGAAAATGGCTTGCATCAAATAAGTTCGGACAGAAAACCTCAAATATGTTTTAAATCATTTTACACTAACAAATTTTATTTTTGGGCTCAATCTTTCACTTACTTTTCAATTTTATCCTATTTTTGAAGTTAAATAATGTATCAAAGTGCTGCTAGGTGACATTTTTGAACATATTAGTCGATTTGTTATTTTTTTTTTTATTTTTTAAACATGTATAATTTTAACTCAATAATATTGGTTGCAAAAAAATTAATGTTCGGTGGCGGTTGCATAAAAATGAATGTTCGGTGGCATTTTTTCAGTTGAAGGAAAATAAGTTTCTTTTTACACATAAATTACCTCTTTGATCGTCCTTATGTTCATCGCCATTTTAATGTTTCGTTTTGATGCGAACGGATGTCATTTCCGTTTTCCCTAAGCATGATTCTGATTGGCCGATTATATCCAACATCCAACATATTTTAGATCCTGTCCTATTATGCAAAATATTTGATGGGAACTCAAATCATCCAACTTGTCAAACAACGTTATAACCATCCAACTTTGACACATCATGTTGAAAGGTGTTGAAGTTTTGACAGTGTGACAGGGCATCTAGAACCGCAGGAAACTAAACTGCGTTAGTGACGTTATACTTAAATTCTAATGGTTGTGGTTATAAAAATGGAGACCAATGCGGGACATAGCATTTGTTATGTTAATCGTTAAAGCATTTTAACGTTTCGGTAAGAAGTATACAAGTCTTGCTTCAGAAGGATAAAAATACCTGTAAATACACAGCGCGTGTGTTAATCCAAAAACAATTTTTTTAAATACCCCAACTAAGTTCATTCACGTCCTTGTGTGTTATTTATAAATTTGTATACACAAAAGAAATCTGATCAAGTCTGGGCCAACAGCTTTTGTATTATATGTAGACTATGTACCACCTGCCGCAGGAACAACATTGCAACTTTTTTTTTTATCCTTTCGTCGTGGGTGTGGTAACGTTTTTAAGGTAAGTTGTTTTTTTTTGGGTTAAAAATAAATAATAGAAGTCTCTGGATGCTTAATTTTTTTCATAGAGAAAACCAACGACGCAGGGTACTTCAGTTTTGGCGGGAATGTTGCTCCGGCGCAACTATCGTGATCGCGCGCTGCTCGAACAAGACTCGGTGTAGCAACAACGAGCCGCTGCGATTTTGAATCCAGGAGGGTGGGACACCAATGTTGCCAATGAACGCAATAAAACATTATCTTTCCGCCTACACGCGATGCTTTGTAGTCTGGACAAACGCTGCTAGAGCTCTGAAATGATTTCCTCAAATTTTTAAAAGTAGGGAAACTGCACACTGAACAAAGTTCTCCTGTATGCCATAAGCTACCGAAAATATCATTAACACTAAGACAATGTTGCCAATTCGTAACGTTTCCAATAGAAAACTTTATTGGCCGCCTGAATGTAAATTTGTCAGTCTATATCTTACATAATATTATGTGTTTGACAACAAAAATAAATGTAATCGTGTACTATTATTATAGGAGTAATTTTGTATATCCATATGCACTGGCGCTTTTGAAAATGGTTTTTAACGCTTTCGTTAAAATTTAAGGAATACTTTTTTTTTGTTGGGGCAGGGGTGTTGAGTAATCGAAAAACAAGGTCCCAACTACAGGATAAAACGTTTCATTGCCTTATTAAAATACGTTAACAGACAGATAAACAAAATAAAAAATCATAAAGTGCCAAATTAGAAATGCCCATTTTCATTAAACAATAATATTATTGCATGACTGTAAACAAAGACTCACACCTACTAAGCAGAGCTCAGTCATCCAGATAATACTATCCACTGATTGACTTATAAGCGACAGCGAGAGTTTGTGGCTAAAAATTGGGTATGTTGACGCTAAAAAATTATTTTTCTGCAAACACAAAATATTTCGTGAGATTATTATTAGTAGAAATCGTTTCGGTGACAAAAAAATTGTATGTTAAATATTCATGGAGGTATTAGTCTATGTAGTGGGTGTCTGATCTGAAGTAGAAGTCATCCGTTAGCAAGTGGACAGCAAAATAAATCTAGCTGTATAAAGGCTAATGTAGTATGAAGTTTTTTAATAGCTTGAAAATAACTCGCTAAGAAGATCGTAAGGATGCCATCATGTAATGAATATAGCTAAACAAACATAATACCAACACATCTGCAAGAAATCAGCATTAAATTTCATTATAACCAAATATTTTTTGCTATGTTCATAGAAAAAAAGGGGGGGGAAGTGATTTTCTCATTTTGACTTGAAGTATTAACATGGTAAAGATTGCACATACCAACTCCCTTACTTCTTACCTCCGTGCTGCGGGGAAACGTCTCCTTGGAAACTGGATAAAGGTTTAGGCGCACTTACGTTTAGTCTTCCTTCTCGACACTTTTCAGGTAGTCACCCACTGTGACGTCTAGTGATCGACGTTTGGCGTGCCGTTAAGCATGAAATAACCTTGCACGCATGCTAGGCTTTCTAATGCCTCGGAGCTGGCGAACTGCGACGGAAAAACTGTTACGAGTTCAAAGCTCGTATCGCAACTCTTGCGAACAACCCCCTGGTCACCCCTGAGGGTTTGATGGCCCCGAACATAAAAATGAAAATAAGGTAGTTGCAAGTCCCCTCTGGGGAGGATGATAGTGTAGGGAGAAGGGGTAGGATTTTTAGATTGGGGTGAAATGAGCTTCTTCATCAAAACTTGACGGCTGGGATTGTAAAGGAGAGCAAGGGAGGGGAAAATATTCATCCTTGCGCCCCCTCCGTATTGCACGTGGGGTGGCCCGAGCAAATTGCGAAGTTTATTTCCCCGTGTAAGAAACGGAAAGGGGGATGAAGCCCTCGGGGGGACGAGGCGAGAGTATCAGGCTGTAAGGAACCGCCAGGAGGTGGCGGCGAGTATTTATTCAGCATGTACAAGTCCATGTAGATCCAGTAACGAGCTCCCTCTTGTAATAGATTCTCCCCCGCGCGAACCCGCTCGCTGGCTCGGCCCAAACACGTCCCGTTCCCCCAGTTTCCTTCTTTTATTACGCAGCGAGGGTAGCTTCCCCCGCGACGCCAGGCGGGCGAAACTTTGCACTTTTGTCTTATTGCACTGCTGCAGGTGTACCTTCGCGCTCGGGGACTCTGGGCGTGCCTCCGTCGGTACTTGCGCGCAGCTACGTGTTTGAACTCCCCCGTATTGTTGCTTTGAATGTTTGTTCCAGCCAAACACTAAAATATCTGTATGCTTTAAGAGTGTTCTCCGGTTATTTACGTGCAAACTCATAAGTTAGGAATGGTAATGGAACAACAAAAAGAAGTTACGAGTAGTTCCCACTTTTGTAGTTGTAAGTCGATCATACTCTGAAATATTAAATAACTAACTGTAAAATGCTAAAAGTAACTAATATTGTATAAAATTACCCTGAAATCATTAAAAGCATGGTATGTGCTTCATATAATCTTTCTGAAGATTTAAGTTAAATATATCTGTAACTTATACACTTAGTAATATTTAATTACATTTTATTTGGGCCAATATATTGAACATTTGCGTGATTTTACTTATTAAATTTTCAAATTTATAGTGTTTAAAATATAAGGTACTACACTGCAAGAAGAATGGCTTGAATTGAAAACAAATGAAATTGGTGAGTACGTAATAATTCTAGAAATAAACAGCCCAGTATTTAAAAGCAGAAACGTACGCGGTTAAAGAAAAGGCCAATCAAAGATAAATAGTTGAAAGTTATTAAATTAGTCTTAGTAATTAAGTCTTTTATGTATCTGGAAAGAGTTAAGTGTTAGAAGTTTCAAAGAAGGCATTGACTCCTACTGTTCTGGCACTCCTTCAATTCAACTGCCCTAAGCAATTTTTCAACTGTATTTTGTGGATATACCACTGATTGAATACTCTAGTCAATTAAGTAAAATCTAAGCAAAACGTTACAGGTTAATCAAAATGAGAAATAATTTCCTTTACTCCCAATCACAACTGTGAAACGAAACCCTTAATAGGCATTGTAAAAATGTTTATATATGTCATCCCTTCATATAAACGCCAACGTTACTGTCTTAAACTTTTACTCTTGTAGCTACTTTTTCGATCATAGTCAACTTATTATTACGTTCCACGAAAATCATGTACGGATTATGTCCATTCATAATTTAAGGACAAAAATAAATAACAAGATGTACACTTGCAATTGGGCAGGTATCCCAAGACACAAAAATAAAGCCTTAGTGTTTAATATGCTACACCTCTACCCTAACGGTTTTCCTAGTGCACGACCAATACCTTATTTTTAGGGAACGGATTTTGGTGGCCTTTCCGTTGCCGATCTGTTGCCCAAATTACGCCCACGCAGAGCTCACTTTATCGTTGATTTTGTCCACATGGCGGACCCGCGTCTGGCGCCATTAACTCGTATATAGTCACTTTTGTGATCATCGGGAGAAGTACCAAGAGTGTTGGTGTGCCAAATGAAACTTTATGATAGCGAAACTATCCTGGAATACATTCTGTGCACTTTAATGGTCTTAACTTAAAAAGTACTTAGCGATGTTGCTGTTATCTGTAGTATTTTTGCCATAATAATTGTATCGGTGGTTGCGAAACGTCGGCTATAATGCGTTGACATCCGTTTCTAGCGCAGCGCAGGGCACCGTTTATTAAAACAGTTGCCGATGTTTTCCTTACTGGGTTTCGGTTTGGACACGTTCTTGAATACGGCCCGCGAGTTATGGTTACGGTTGTATCCCAATAAGGCAGGCTTATGAGCTACCTTACCCGAACTTCTTGGAATACCGCCCTTACTGTTAGTACAGATAACCTGTCAAGTGACAGCTGGTTGTGGATGTCCTGTCCATTTTATTCTTTTCCTGCTCACTTAGACAAGCCTGTTGTTGCTAGCCTCTTAAGTGACGGCATGCTCACACTCAGCGTCATGGCCATCCTCTTGATATTTGTGTTCAATCAATTCATGTTAAAACATAGATTTAGCAACAAAGGTTCAGGTGTTGCAAATGATGGACTTTGTACTTTTTGTACTGGTTTTTGTCGCCTTAGTCATGTTCGGTTTTATTCTCATTTATTAATATCATTATAATGTGCGCGCATTAGGAGTTATTTTAGGTTGTTTATTGGCAATAGTTTTTGTGCATATTATTACTTTTACGTGATTCTGATGCATGGTCACCGATACTGTAAGTTTGTACCTATATAATTAGTGATGCATGTGCATTGTTATTAACTTCCTGTTCGAGAATTGGTTTGTCTGATGTCTCTACGATTGATCGTTTGCATTTCATGTTTTGAATAGGCAAAGTCTGTGTGCACTTTTTGTTGGCCACTTATTTGGTTTATTTTTCAAAAAATTAATAATGTTTTAGATAAAAACTATGTGCGTATAACCTACTCATCCGTTTTAAGTTTGGTTGCTAGCAACCACTACGGCGAAAAGCAATGAACTAATTGACCCGGATAATATTGCGAGTTTCCTTTATGGAACGATGTGGTTTTTGTGGCGTGCACCCACATCCTGGGGAAATACGAGGGGTTTTATTCAGGGAACGGCAGGAAAATGCGTAATATTGCGCGGGGCGGAAGGAGGGGGAAATTCCACGCTATGAGTTTTTCCGCCGTAAGACGCATTTTGCGAGGAGGTTAAGTTCTGATGGTCGCACCGGAACCGGGTTTCCCAGTGGGTTGGTTTGGTGGATGGAGAGGGGCGTGGGGGTGAACGAGGTAGGATTCCTGGGGGAGGGGGGAAGCCGCTTGCGCCCCAGCCTTAAGGAAATTGTCTCCGGTGCAATTTATGTCTCGCCGCAAGTTTTATGCGCGGCTTATTCCGCCGTCCGCCCCCTGTCGTTCCAGTTAATATTTTATTATTAAAATACTCGCCGCGGCAAGATGATCCGGGAATATGTTGGGTATAAGTTATGCCCATGGCATCTGGAAAAAGGGGGGGGGGGGGAGGGGGAGAGAGCACAGGAGAATTTTCACATTGCGCATTCGAGCCACAGTCCCGTGCGTCTGTGGCTTCTGAATCCTGAAAGAAAAAAAATCTACTACCTTTAGTAAATATTTTTGTTATGAGAAATTGCTTTTGAAATGCGTATCACAAAACAAAATTATTTTCTTTCAAAACGTTTGAGAAGCTTAGGCAGCTTACAGGCAAATCTAATAAAGTAAATTATTTTTTTTGGCAACCTTGCAAGTATATTATTATACGTCCAGAAGAATATTTTATTTTTCAAACGAGGCAGTTCGTTGAAAATTACCTTTATTAAATGTAAGTAGTACACGCAAATAAAATAGAAAGCCAAAATCTAATATATAAAATTAACAAAAAAAAAATTCTTTTGCAGATCAATGTAAAATTTAAATATCTACGTTAAAGGTGGCATATCCACTAACACTTATGAATAATGTATAATAATTTAAATTATTTAAAAAAAAGTAATGTTTTGAACTTTACCTACATTAATGTAGTTTTGTAAAATCTATATAGTAAATTTTAACCAAAAGAATAATCACTACAAGAATAATTGTGACGAGTTTAATATAGTTGTGACAAGACAAACAGTTTAGGCATCCAACTTGGTAAGGCATTATTTATTTTCTGTTAAAAAACACGAAAAAAGTTATAATCTCCATTTTCTTAAAACTGTATTTAGTTAAAGTTTTAAAAGGTCCAGCAATTATATAGCTTAAAACATATAGGTATCTATGTATCCAACTTATTGTAAATAAATAAAATTTCAATTATGAACAATAGTCTATATGCTGGGCACTAAGTACGTCCCATGACGTAAAAGACTTCGGGGAAATCATTCGACTTCGTATGGCCTACCACAAGTTCGCAGAAATGATTAACCAGCAGCAATCAATCTCCTGCCGTCCTCTAAATAGTTTGATTGCCAGAATTGAGTGCATGGCCTCCTCTTTCATGTGAGCCAACACAATTTGCATGAGTCAGCAACTTGACCACTGTTCAGGAGAGAGACGTTTAATCTATAAATAGTTTTTTTAAGGCTTTTATTGAACCCAGAAGCACCAGTGGCGCCAAGTATTCATACAAGTAATAAACAAAATTAAGAAAATTTATTTCCAGTGGATTTCAAGGACAGACTGTATACTAGCATAGGCCCCTACACTCATAACATGCAAAAATGTCTCTTAAATTGTCATTATATTAATTAGGTTTACAAACCTACAAATTAGGCTCACTATCCTAAGTTTAGAATCATGGGAAACGTAGCTAGATGAAGATTGAAATTTTTAAAATAGTTTTTTCAGTACTTCTTGGTGTTTCATTCCTTAATGTAGGGAGCGGAAAGACGCCGTCTTGGATCTGACAGTTTTTATTCCAATACAATGTTTTATCGTCCGATTTACAAAATTTGGCTCTGATAAAGTATTCCTACTAATATTATAAATGTGGAAGTGTGTTAACCTGTTTGTTTTTCTTTCACGCTACAATGGAGTAACGGATCGGCAAGATTTCTCTTTGCATACAGATAGTTTATGAACCGGAGAGTGATATAGACTACATATAAGTGTGGGATTCCATCCCTAAGGTTATGGACCGGAGAGTGACATAGACTACATATAAGTATGGAATTCCATCCCTAAGGCTATGGACCGGGGAGTGACATAGACTTCATAGCCTATAAGTATGGAATTCCATCCATAAGGGTAAATTCAGTTTTATAATAGAAAATCATAGGCGGTAGGTAGGTCATATACAAGCAAACCGTTATTTTGTGTCATTTCAGTATGTCCGCCTTACGGACATATTGTAAGTTCTGGCAACCTCGTTTCCTTCTCGTTGGCGAAACCTATCCCCCTAGTGAACCTCGTGGCTGCAAGCGAACTAAAAGTGCTAAGAAAAATTTAGTTTAGAACTTCGTCAATAGATGGAGTTGCCTTGGATTTGTAACGTGCTATCGTGTGGTTCGCCCGTCAAGTCTTGCCTAGGGGTTACCTGCCTTCCCAAAAAATGTAGCTGGTGATTGGCGTCCTGGTATTGCCGATTCGTAGCTTTCATGCACCGAGATTGTGCAATCAATGGGACTTTAAAACCACAATTTCTCGCTTTTAAAGTGTATGTTCCAAAGACTTGAAACTCGGTAGTGATGTTGTCCCTTATATTACGATGTGTTTACCCCGGGCAACGCCGGGTACTTCAGCCAGTTGTATTAAATTGTATGGAATGCCTGAAATGAATAATGAGTGACTGATACAAATATAGTACCATGGGAAGTAATTGGCGTTTAATGTTTAATTCATTTTTGTTATTTTAACTGTAAAATAATACTGTTAGTAGAGACTATGATAGGTACTGTCTTTGTAAATATTGTAGTGTGTAAGCTATGCTTTAACAAAGATATTTTATAATATTATATGATAAATATTTATGGTTTGAATAATTTTGAAACCAATATGGTGTCTGCCACCTCCCCTTTCTCACTCCTTTAACGTTTTCCACCGCGAGATGATAGGCTATTTTTTTTAACGCCCGCTAATAATTCGAAGATCACAGACAGGAACTTTAATTTTATTTATTTGTTTTATCGCAATATCGAGATCCTTAGTGGCTATATTTGTAAGGTAGCCGTTATGGATTATTTGCCGTTGAATGCAGCTTGTTGGCCGACACGAATGAGCGCACATCCGGGTCGGAGCACCTGCAGGCCCTGTATCGCGGCTGCGCGGGATGACGTCACGTTAGCGCGCATGCGCGGTCCGGGCGGGCGCTAACGAGGTTTCCCGCGGGTGCTCCTGGCCTTAGCTGGGCGCCGGTCGGGGGGGGGGGGGGGGGGTAGTGCTGTAACGACCCTGACGCTGATTGCCTGCTCTTGTTAAGGCTGTCGGCGAGGCGCGGGTTCGGGTGGGAGGGGGAGGGGGCGTACCCGGGGCAGGCAGTAAGTTATGTGATGTTCGGGACCAGCGCTCGCTCACTGATTGGCCGTGCAGGGGTTGAGCGGGCCCGCGCGCGAGGGGGGGGGGGGGGGGGGGGGATGCGCAGCCCGCCTGCCAACTCCACCGCATCTGGGAACCCGGCCAGATTCATAGCCCAGGAAACAAAGGTTTCAACCTATGAAAAATTTGTCCAAAGCTGAATTTTTGCACAGTGGTAGAGTCGACTATGCTTAATAACATACCGAAAGTTTACCGCTGTAGACCTTGTGCGTATCACTGAAAATTTGCAGTTAAATCCTAGATGACAGCGACTTGCAGCAGTTCATTAAAATTCTTCCCATTTACGCACTTTTTACCGTAGACTCTCAATAGCTATATGAAAATAATCTCAAAGCACCACTACACACATTTATAACGAATAAAGTTCTAAGTGTTAATATTAAAGGTAAGAAAAAAATGTTTAATTAATTAAATAAGTTTTTTTACATCAGTCAAGGCAATAAAAAGACAATTCACTTACAAATTAAGGGTCTTACAAAAATATTTCCTAAACAAAAGTTGTTGTATAGTTCTTAAGCTTTACAGGGATGTATCTCTCAAAAGTCTAGCCTAATTTATAAGATCACTAGAGACTCCCGAGCTTATCAATGTCGTCTACGCACTGCGACAGAGCCACAGCCGCAAGCGCTGTGGCCACTCTCACTCTCACGAAAACGAAGATTTTTAATCTTTGTAAAATTTTCTCCTAACTGAAATTTAAAACAGTGGTAACATTCAAGTTTTCTAGCAACATTTGAAATGTTTACCTCCGCAAACCTTGCGCGGAACACCGAAAACGAGAAGTGAAGACCTAAATAATACTTTACTGACCACTCAACAATATGGTACTCAAACGTAATTACTATAGTATACTTTCAGAATAGCAAACCAAATCTTACTCAAAACATTATTCTTAATGATTAAATTTAAAAATTTTCACTACGTTTGACTAAATATGCTATTTATTCAATAATATTAGAAGAGAGGTGTTATGAAAAAAAAATGCACAAATGGAAATACGTATTACAAAAAACACGAAGAGCCTGATGTGAAAACATTAAATAAAAGTAGTTGCAAAGTTCTTAAACATTAAATTAGTTTATTTTTTGAGAGCCTGGTACAATGTGTCTGGCCGCTAAAGCGATCCGAGCCGTGTAGTGTGTACTACTGCTAGGTTGCTGAAGTTGGCTCGGGTCGGGACGAATTTCGCCGTAAAGAAACAAAGGTTTTAAATACATGGAAAATTATCCCAAAGCCGAAAATTTGTACAGTAGTAGAATGAACATTTCTTAGTACTACGTCAAAAGTTTACTGCCGCAAACCTTGTGAGTCACACCAAAAACGAGCAGTTAAGTCCAAAATGACAATTTTTTGCAACGATCCACAATAATGGATATTTAAAATGCAGTTTTTGGAGTAGACTGACAGTATGGAACCCAAAATAATCTAGAAACATTGCCCTATCTGAGGATAGTGATAAAAAGTACAAAATTTAAACATCTTTCTATAAAATAGACAATTTAAATCATTAAAGTTAACGAATTCACCTTCATTCAATTTTAAGGAAATATAAATACATTTTACATAAACTTAAAGAGCCCAACATGGAAATCGCTTAGAGTAAACGTTGTTGCATATTTATTCATCTTTAAATTGGTATATTTTTTAAGTGTCTCATACAATTAGTCTGACGGCTGAAGCGATCCGAGCCGCGTTGTGTATACTACTGCGAGGTTGTCGAAGTAGGCTCGGGTCGGGACGAATTTCGCTGTTCAGAAACAAAGGTTTTTAATACATGGAAAATTATCCCAAAGAAGAAACTTTATACAGTAGTAGAATGAACATTTCTTAGTAACATGTGAAAAGTTTACCGATGCAGACCTTGTGCGTCACACCAATAACGAGCAGTTAAGTCCTAAATGATAATTTCCCAAACGATCCACAAAATTGTGTTTCGTAAATAATTTAATAACTCCAAAAATACTTTTCTTAAGTAGGCTCTCAGTATACAGAAAACTTGGTTTTTCCTCAAACGCCATACTGCTACGGTAATAGGAATATGAAATCACTACAGACAAGATTTTGTTCCGTTTACTATGGTGAAACCAGAGCTAACCGAGAAATGACCGAACGTCCCGGAAAGTTGTGATATTTGACGATATTGCGCGAGTAGCACACCCGTACGTGACTACAGAGAATGGATAGTTTCCTTAACCGTTAGGATTTCTGGTACGAACACCCTCTCACAGGTAGGGTCATAAAATACGGTCAAACTCTTGCAAAAACATCCACCACCGCTATTTGCCACTAGCAATCCAACGACGTCAGCTAGGCGCAGCACTCAAATACATTAACTTATTAAAAAAACTGAATATGTAATGCTACCTATACATTTTACAACACAACTCGTGTTTTATTTATTTTCTGAAAAAAACAAACATATTATTATAGGAATTATGTTATAAAAGTGAAAAAAAAAACTCAAGAGTACATTTACGATGTATCGTTTTATTCAATTTTTATGTAGTAAACTGCTTTTAAAGAAGTAAATATATAATTTTTAATATTTTCGAATACAGGCTACATTAAAAATTGCATTGTTCTGATAGAAAATAAAACGATGTATCAGAAATAAAATAAAAAAATTTGTTGCTAAAAAAATAATTGTTCATAATAAAATTTTTGAAACAGAATAAACCCATGCGGATATAAAACCATAGGTCCTCTAGAGTTTTTCATTTACAAGTTCCAAGCAGAAATCGTTTATTGTTAATTTTATTGTATCAAAAATCATTCATATAAGAAAAAAATGCATATCTCATTACATTTAACATAAATAAACCCTCTCATATGAATTAGCTATGTTTTAATAATCCCTAAATAAGACCCAGTTGAATGAGTGTCGCAGTACGCAGTGTGTCGCAATGCCGCGCTGGAACGGCGGTGGCCGTGAGAGATCAGTACGGCCGCAGTACACTGCAACGCTCGGGCCGCTTTAATGAGCCAACTAATTACGTTAGACTCTTTATAAATATACTGTCTTAAAGCTAAAGGTATAACCAAAATCATTTGTTTGGACATTTTTCGCATTGGGCTCTTCAAATTGGTGTAAATCGTATTTTTATCTGGGTGGCAAAGATAAAAAAAAAATATGTCATGAATTAATCGCTTAATATCATATCTTTAATATTAAAAATTTATGCTTTTTACAACATTAATGGCTGTATTAGAGTCTCAAGATTATTTTGGTAATTTTATGGACAGTCTAAATTAAAAATTTTACAAATGGGTAGCATTTTAATGGACTGATGTAAGTCGCTGTCATCTAGGACTTAAATGCAAATTTTCGGTGATACGCACAAGGTCTACAGCGGTAAACTTCCGGTATGTTATTAAGCATAGTCAAATCTACCACTGTGCAAAAATTCAGCTTTGGACAAATTTTTCACAGGTTTGTGCATTTTTAAGTCTTGGTTTCCTGGACTATCAAGCAGTCCCGCGCTGAGCCATCGAGGTTGTGGAAACAAGGGTCCCGCGAATTTGTACTTGATTCGTCCTCCCCCCCCCCCCCTCCTTTTTTTTTGGTTTTAAAGAGAATAGTTTTTTCCAGTCGCACACTAATGATGACAACAAACCTATTCCTGTCGCTCGTGTTGACTTGTGTGGTTGGTTGTAAGAAGCAGTCTTATTTTTTACACTAAAATGTAATCGGGTGTGTTTAAATGCTTACTTTTTTTTACATAGGCCGAAATTACTATGGATATATATATAAGGTTATATTTATTTTTATACGTGAAAGTTTTATATTTTATATTGTCGTAACAAGAAGATTAATTAAACAACTCTCCTTTGTTATGTACACTAATTATTGATTCCTAGCTGCAGTACCCAGCGTTGCCCGGGCTGAACACAGGGTGAAGGGGAACTGTTTAGAGATCAGGTGTAGTTATTAATTGTCTTCTTAATTTGAATGCCAAGTGTGCAATATAATTTATATCACTTTCAGATCCCGACAGAGGTTGTTCTGCCAGTTTATAGTTATTTACCTGGTCTGTATGTAATCTAGACTCTATAAAGCAATATAGAAAAAAAACTGAAAAATAAAAGATTACTAATATTTAAAAGATTCCATTATCTAGCTAATGCTCGGCATGCATTGCAATGCCTCATTCGTTTTGTTTTGTAATATGTTTGAAGTAGTTACACATATACAAATAATCTATCCATGTCTCTAAATATATATTTATCTCTATCTACATCTATAGTCCTATATATCTATGTAGGGGAGAGCAGGGTAAAGTGGCCAGGGCGGGCAAAGTGGCCATCGGCTGTTACTCCGCTGGTGAGTGCTGAAGTCTGGTGGCGAGGATGTGAAACATTTGTAAGAGACGCCATTAGTGTTCTGAGAGCACCCGGCCTGTTTGCAGTGAAAGTTATTTGATTTATTAAGGTTTTACGGTTTTTATTATTTCTGATGTAAGGTAAGTGATAATTACTGTTGGTCATGTGTAATTGCTTAGTAATGCCATAATTATTTAATATAGCCTAGCAAAAAGAGCAAGTTTTATACTTTAAAACCACGTATTAATAACTGTAGAAGATGTCGTAGGTTTTTCCCCCCGCTAGTTTTTGTGTAATGGCGTCTCAGAGGGCAAAGTGGCCAGGTAGCTGGCCACTTTGCCCGATTACATGGCCATTTTACCCGACCGTATGTTAACTTTGCCCGAACTGTATACTTAGCTCTATTTATGTATTCCTAAATGATTAAAGAAACTATTGAACATTTTAATTCTTTTATTCTGCACTATAAATTTTTAACATGTATGGCAATGTGTGTGTGTTGTTTTCGTGTACTCAGTTCCAAGTAAGTAAGCTGCTTGGAGAAGAATTTTTACGAGCAGCTTTGCCAGCTACAGCTATTAATGGATTTCGGAAATGTGGTATTGTTCCGCTGGACCCTAACATATTTTCCGACTCAGATTTTTTCACTGCAGAACCCACGGATATTTTATTGGCCAATGTATATCCTGTAGAAGTTGGCAGTAACGATGATGCAATGTCTGATGGCGGTGAAGAAATAGCTCATGGAAAAGATGTAACAGTGGGTGGTGTAGTTGATACAGCTGCTGGTAGTGAAGGTATGATGACTGACAGTGAATGTACAGCTGCTGATGGTGAAGATACATCTGATGTTGGTGAAGGTACACCTGCTGGAGGTGAGTACAAAATTGATGGCGGTGAAGATACAATTACTGGAGGTGAAAATGTAGAAGTTGGCTGTGAAGATGGATCAACTAAGAGTGGAAAGTCCAAAAACATTAGAAAATGTCTATATAAGAGTCCAGTGACGGGTTCTGAACCAAGCACATCATTTGCAATATCTCTAAGAGATATATTACCTTTGCCAAAATCCAACATCGCCAAACGCAAAACTAACCGTAAGAAAGGTAAAGCAGCGATTCTTACTTCGAGTCCGTACAAGAGAGAACTTTTGGAGGAGAAGTCTATAAGGGAAGGCCAAAATAACAAAAAGAGTACCAAAACAAGCAACAAAAGTCAAAACAAAACATTAACAAATCTCAACCCCCCCCCCTTCCCAAAAAAAAAATTGAAATGATGATAAAACCTGCCAAAAGTAGGCGAAGCCTTTTCAACGAAGATAACGAAGGTGAGAGCGATTACGCTGACTGCTTATATTGTGAATAAGCATATTCAAACTCAAAAACAAATGAAGTGTGGATTAGGTGTTCAGGATGTCACCGCTGGGCTCACGAAGAGTGTGCTTGCTGCGAAGAGAAAAATGGTGACTTTTTATGTGAAGGCTGTAGCCCCTAAACTGTTTAAGTTCTGTTTGATAGGTTAGGTTTTAATTTTTGATTGTTTCTTGTTTAAGTAAAGTCAATACATTTTATTTGAAGACACTTAAAACTTTAGCACTCTGTTTGTTAAAATAGTGTAAATGCAATTGCTTTTTTTAATGATGTTTTGTTGGGTTTTTAGTCCGTAATTTTATTTTATTTAGATATTGTGGAAACATTAAAATTTTTAAGTCTATCTCCTGAACTTGCTAACAAATTGTATATACACACCTTGGTTTTATATTTATTATTATAATGAGTTGTGTTAATGTTTTACCTACGTCGGGTAAAATGGCCAGTCAATGGCCATTTTACCCGACATATGCGGGCAAAGTGGCCATTTGGTACGATTAATTTTAAAATTTAATAAAAAAATAATGGTTTTGCAAGACATAAAGAAATTAATATTTTTTTTTGATTGTACGAAAACTATATTATATGAAGGGTTATTTTATATTTAAATTTTAATTACAATATAAAATTTATGTATCGTTTTATCTTAGGATGGCCACTTTACCCTGCTCTCCCCTATCTCTCTATTTGTATTTATCTCTTTATATCTACATATATACCTCACACTATCTCTATGTATTCTATATGAGGGTGCTGATTGCTTCGTTGTTAATATCACACGGGTGTTTTTTACTTGTATGGGAAAATTAAGAATGATAAGGCATCTAGTGCGTGGCAACAATGTTAATAGGCAATAGGAAATAAACTTCTAGCGCCTGCAGCATTGTCAACACACACTTCGTACGTGTACTGCATGTTGTATATAACCCCCTCCAACGCATTTGATTCTAAATTGGACTTTTAGTAAGGATCCCTAATGTTATTGATAATATAATATAGCCTATATCCTTGCTCGATGAATGTACTATCCAACACTGAAAGAATTTTTCAAATCGGACCAGTGGTTCCTAAGATTAGCGCGTTCAAACAAACATACAAACAAACAAACTCTTCAGCTTTATAATATTAGTATAGATTTGACCTATTAATGTATGCTATATCGATACCTCAGTGATAACAGATCACGGTTTTCCAATGGAGTCTAAAGTATATCAGCTGGTGTAAACTATTGGACATGCGTTCGTTTACATTTTGTGTTTTAATGGACTCGCGCGTACCTTGAAGTCGTAAAACGTAAAAAAAAATAATAATTTAACACTTTAAAATTTTTGATGTACCAGTTACGGAATATAAAACACTCATCGCATTGGAACATTGACTTCGACTATATCATAACATGTTAAACGTGCCAACTGTGCAGGCAATGGCAAAATTTTCGACATCTCTTTTGGCAAATGAGCCGTTGAATGTTTCATATAAAATATTTGTGACTCGTGGCTTATCGTACGTCTATGACCCAACTGTACTCGGTGGCAGTTGATCGCTTAGTTGTCGCGCTCATGTGGTGAAGGTCGTGGGTTTGATCCCTAACACTCCGGCATGACTCATGTTTATGAGTATTGAGTTATCAAACAAACAATGAGTTTCAGTGCATTACGTCAAATTGACCTTCACAAAAAATCTCATGACTTCCTGTTTGTCAATATAACAAAGTAGATTTTTTAACAGGTAGCATGTAGCTTATACAGGCTGAGTCTGAATTCAACCGACAAACTTCGGCTGCAGGTTCTTCACGAAAAAATTAAAAAAACTCATGTTTTGAAGTGTTTCTTAAGGCGGGTATATGCCTTTAGAAATTGAATCTGAACAGCTGGTTTATTGCAAACTGCATGGAAAGGGTTTAATATGGGACACTAAGATTCTGGATAAACGCTTCCACATTTTACTTAATTACGAAGTATAAAACAGTTATAATATTCATACATTGATTTATTAATTTCGAAGTTCTAAAACTTTAGTCTGATTGGGTATAGTAGCTGAATTTAAACTACTTAAACATTACGTAGTTTGTGATTTTGGTCAACACTTATTTTTTTAAAGAAATTAATTTAAATATATTCCATACCACTTTCGTGCAGCAGTCAGAAGTCTTCAAAAATATGTAGTCAGCTTCTTAAGTTCTTCGACTAGTGGTTTGTTTGAAAGGAATTTTTTTGATTCATCAGTGAAAACGGAATAAGATTTCACTTAAGATGCTGAGAAGAAAGAAACATACTAAATCATTTTGCTCTTGACTCTTCCGTGTTTAAGTAATGCTAACTCCGACACAAAGAGGCTTTCTATCCCATCGAGGTATGGGATGCTAACCCTAGGCGATTTTCAAACTGTAGCTTTGGATCTTCTCCGATTTCTATAAGCCCATGTGTTCCCCGTGGCTGTTTGTATCGGCAAGCGATATTCGCTAGCTTGATACGACTCTGTCATTTACAATTCGCGTGCCTCGATAGGGGAGGAAATGCCATCGGCCGTGCACACATTTGTAATCATGGGGAGGGAAGTGCATAGCCCCCGGGGGCATTTTAACTCTGTTAGAACGCTTTCACGATAGGCTCAGATTGTTTACACAAGTACGGAAAGATATTAAACATATGTTAATAAACGCGTAGCTTTACATGGTGCGTTCGTTCTGTACACTTTTTAACGTTGTTCATTAGTGTTTTTTTTCTGTAAGATTTTTCGCTTATTAAGTTTTAAAAATATATTATTTCTTAGTAGCAAGTTTTGTGCTTGTAGAGAGAACTAACTCACTTTCTCGGTTTTGAAGGTAAAGTGATAATATGTGGTTGGAACACAAAATTTGATCTACAAAGACACTGGAGTTACAGCGTATCTTTATTATTAATTCTGCTTTTCCTTATTTGAATGTTTTTTATTAGTAACAGTTTAAAATGTATGTAAAACAAAGGAAGTTAGGAATTCACAACACATTTTGTTTTAAATGGTATGCAAAAATGAAATGATTTCGAACAATAATTTATGTAATTTTGATTTTATTTTTTCTTTCATATGAAAAAAGTTGTATTTTACAAACAACCTTCAATTAGTTCAATATTGTTTATACTGAGAATGGTACCTATGTTTGCATGACTGGTTTAGCTACATGTTCACTATCGAACTCGGTAAAAAGTGACACACAGACAGAAAGCTGTAAGTGTAACATTCTATGCGTTGCTAATGTATTGTTAGGCTTAAGTTACATATTGCCACCTTTTTATGTCATTCATGTAACCATTTAAGCTTTTGGTTATTATATATATATATATATATATATATATATATATATATATATATATATAAAAGAAGAGTTTATTTGGTAGAGATGAACTATCATAATTTCTGAGAAAATGTTTTTAGGCAACGACGTTAGAGCACATATGCCTGTTACATTCCTCAAAAAACAAAACAAAAATTTCTGAAAAAGTCTTAAAACTAATAAAAAATAATTCGCTGTGTTTTTTATACACATTTACCCTCATTGTAGTCTATTTCTTGTTTTGGTAGATGCTTTTGGGATTATTTTTTTGTAAATTAGTCAGTTTTTGTATGTAATTAATAGCATAAACCATTTTTATCCAAACAATTTAGTTTTAATTTCTAAAGAATACGCACCACAGATATTTAACACACCATATATTAAAATTTGTGATGCTTAGATTTTTTTAATGCTAACCCGTATATTTATGTATTCAAATATCCTCAGTAAAATGTTATTTATAGTGTATTGCTTTATTTTTGTAGAGGTTTTTATTTAGTTTCTGTATCAAACCTTTTGTGTGTTTTTTCAACGAATTTTAGTTATCCAATTGAAATTTAAGTTTGAAATGACGATGTAAAAATTATTCTCTTGCTTGGTCTTCGCGATTTTAAATTACAATATTCTGTTGCTATTTAACTGAAACGTCATTATTTTATTTGCCTAACTTTGACCTGGAATATTTTTACTCCCTTTTTCACTGTCTTTTTATTCCTGCGTAAGAGTGCAGATTTTTTCGTCAACAAATTTTAATTACAGTCCCTCGTGATACTCCACGAGATAGAACTAGGGGCGAATTTCATTGTTGAAATAGCACAGATAAACTTGTTCAATCTTTTTAACTTTGAACGGAACCGATTTCAGTTAAATTGAAAACTCTGATTTTGTTACACTATTCAAACGTGCAACCGGTGTACAGAAAAGGAAACAATGACATACTGTTTTTTATCAAGTGATTTCATTTTCAAACAGACGAGTAGGCTTTCGCGAGTGAGTCCAATAGTTAACAAAACTGTTCTTATTAAACTTATTGTTTATTTCAGAAAACATGATGTGGACCAAAGAGCTAGTGATAGAGCTAATCGAAATGCTGAAAGCTGCTCTCGCATTGTGGGCAAATAAATGCAAGGAATGCCCAGATATAAACCTCAAATATGAATAAATGTTGAAAATGGTTTCGCTTTTTTAAATAAATGGAACATTAAGTCTCTAAAAATTCGATTTGCATACGTATGTAGTTTGTATGATATTCCCCCATCAAATTAATTTATTTTCTTCCGTAAATTGTACTATGATTATGCAAGGCAAAAAATAAAACCACTCAAGTTTTGCCAAACATGTCATGACCAAATTTTTTCAACACGAGTTCTTGTTTCATTAAAATTAAATTTTTTAAAAGTAAATCGCACATTAAGTTGTCGCCATTGCGTGTTCCATTTTTCAGAGCAGTCTCTGCTACCAACTTATTTTTCGATTTTGGACGCGGGCAGCTGTAATGATGGAAGTAACGGTCGTCATTTCCATATTTACTTCATAACTGAGTTTGCTTTGGACACGCAACTGGTTTTGGTTTAAACACGACAGCACTGTGAAAACATGCATCCAGGCGCCAGTTCTGTACCCACAAAATAAGTTGCCAACACTCATCAACACGTTGCCAAAGTTTTGTCGGCGGTCTGTACTTTACGTGGTTTCCGGAGACACTCGTTGGTCTAGGGCTTGGTAAATCGTTCGCATTTACTGGGAAGCGTTTACTTTTCTTGACATTGCTCCAAAATTTGACGATACGGAATGAATATGGAATTCATGAAACGTTATATTTATACTTGTATCGTATGCACTTAGTTCTTTTATAATTTCCCTGGCAGGCATTTTTTCGGCATTTTAACACGAAAACGTAAAAATAATTTATGAGAATATATTTTCTTGTCGTGATAGAAGGTAGCAAGAATAAATTTTCATAAATAATGAATATTTTGTAATCGTGTTATCGTATGCCGAATCAAATTTCCGGTTTCAGCCATTTAAAAATTTCAAAATAGTATGATGACAAAATAGAACACCCCCCCCCCCCCCCCCCCCACTATTTCTAATCTTACACAACATAGTCTCTTTACGACTTTATAATTGAGAATATGACTTAAAAAAGAGTTTTGTTACGGTGAAAAAGTATTTTCATTATGAACCCAAAACTATTATGGTATTAAAATAATCTTACACCATAAAATTTTCAATAGATTCAAAGTCCTTGCCATCGACATTTTTCAGTAAGATACGTCTACGTTTCTTATAAATGGGTTTTTCCTTTGTGATAAAACTTCTGAGTGTTCGTATCTCCTCCTCTAATTGCTTTGTAAAGCGCGCTTACAGGTGAAAATTAAAGGGGAAAAAGGTAACATGGATTGAGTTTCGTTTGATTCATCAGCTTTGGCTGTAAATCTGTTTATCGTGTGCGTGAGGCAATCGCGCGACCCATGCAGACGCGATTAGCACCCGTCCGTGCACACAGCGGCGACGCGTGTTCCGTTATCAGGCTTAGTGGCGGCGCGGTCGCATTGAGCTCGGCCGTCGTGCTGAACACCCAGCAAAAAGCAATACAATACGGGACAATACGTCAGCATTGTGGGGCGCTCTTCGGTCCACGTGACTGTATCGCTGTGTACCTTGATGGGTCGTGGTTCATACTTGAAGAGGGAGAGAGAGTGAGAGACAGAGAAGGGGGGGGGGGGGGATAGAAAGGCGCCATACTGGCTTCCACCAGTTTTTAGCCATAACTATTTTATTACCTTTTAATTGTCATAATTTGACTTCGTTAAGCCACAGTGTGTAATATAAGAAATTGATTGAAGATCTTTGAAGACTGACGACTGGCTGCTGTAAGTTGTTTCCCCTGTGAAGACAAGGGCAGGCCGGGCACTCATCCTGCCTGGGCCCCGCGTCCCTGCTTTTCATTTTTATTGCTTGTCTAGTGTTCCGTTACAAATGTGGCAATTAATGGCAAAAAGTACATTTCTTTTCATTATCTTGAAACTTTATGTGCTGTTCCTGTTCATGATTTCGTATTTAAAAAAAAAATCGAAGATTTGATTGCCACGTACCGGATATTTGATCTTTAGCATGTATAAAACTGGCGTCAGGAATATTTACTAGGAACGAATATAAAAATATTCTAAAATAAATAATACCGAAACCATCGTCGAAATTTAAGTTACAGTTATGGTTAGTAATTTTGTTTGAAAGAGTAAATTTTTTCACATTTTCTGGGCGCGTGTTTCCATTATTGAAGGCATTGGCGTTTAGTGTATAATTCATTTTAGAGGAGGCGAGTGATACACTATGGTATGATCTTAAAAATCTATTTTTGTTGTATCTGCTTTAAGTAAGGTGAAGATTTTACATTAAATACCGAACTGTTATGGTATAAAGCTGTTGAAATCAATGTGACGTCTTTAAACTCATTTCCCCCTTCCCTCACTAAAAAAAAATAAATTTTTTTTTTGAAGTGAATCTTCTTTGCTGAGTAGTTAGGTACGGTGTGGGGGAACCGGTAGAGGAGGAGAGTGCGTCAGTGGCGACGCCACTCCAACACAAGCACTAGCGATCGAATGGGAATAAGGTACGTAGCGTAGCATTCTACATGCTAGTAGTTACGCCAGAAGGGGAATCGGCAGGGGAGAAGTAGAAATGACGTAACTACGGAATTCTCGTCACGCTGCTTGTGTGTCTATAATCCTCAGTTTTCGTTTTGGCTAACGATTGCCGCTACCATATTTATTTTATTTTATTTAAAGTTTCTACATTTTATTTATTCGTGTGGGAAAGAGTTATTGATTTTTACAGTTAACTTTATAAGTATCATAGCATTGCCATAAATACCTATTTTAATGTGAATAGTGAGATTGAAAATGTAAATAATCTATCTCTATCTAGACCTAATAAGCAAGAAGTTTGACTTCTATCACGCGTGGACTCTACGCACACTTTTTCTTTTTCGTAAGCTGGATCTGCTGCTGTGTTTGAAAAATATCTTACGTTTGTGCTGAATTTACTTTTGGGCGGCGTTTCACTAACGGTTGTTTGCGTGGTACAATGTACTTTCATACTGAAGTCAACGGTTTCGAATCTCTTTCCCATCTGGATTAAAATGGTATATATTTTTACAGAAATAATTTCGGGAAAAAAGGGAAAGGATTACTCAACAAGTGTTTTTGACCTCCGACTCCCATTAATTGTTTTGTACTGGGTTTCTTCTTGATGATTCCGATGTCGTCTAAATGTAAAGTCACCAAAACATTTTAATTAGATAATATATTCATGCAAAAAACTCGAAAATTGTGCTTCCAAAACATATGTTCATTTTGATTATGTGATTTAAAATGTTTATCAAGCAGTGTTGGTCAAGCAAGGACGTCGCAAGGGCGGCTAGGCTTGGGTAGAATTAGGTGTACACTGGTGAACGCCCGAGTGTGAGTTTATTCGAATTTTACCCAACAAACTTGGATAATGCTAAGTTAATCTGGTTACACATAGGTTTACTTCTTCTAGCATTACCCTTAACATACATAACGACCTCATTGTCCACGGGACGTTAAGCACAAGTTAAATAAAAGTAAAATTGTAGGTCGAGGGGGGATGTTTTCTCCTTAAGGCTCGGCTTCACTTACAACATTGTATTTTTTTTTTCAAATACAGAAAAAAAATTCTAAAAATTTCATTATATTAAATTTGTATGCTCTTCTTGGCTAAGAATACTCAACAAATTATTTCCTTCACAAGGAATTTAGCATAAAATTGTAGTTTTAATTACTTAGGTATATTTATACATCACAAAAATGGCAAAACTAACTACATACAAAATACTTATTGAAATACTTAAGCAGTGGAATAGTGCAAATATAATTTTTCTGATATGGAAAATACAGGCATTGAGATGCAGTAAGTTTTCACAAGAGGTGCATCTGAGCCTTGTGTCACGTAGCTAAGGCTTCAATTGATGGTTCTCTAAAGCAGCGGTTCCCAATTTTTTTCGGCCAGGGAACCCTATGATTGACTTTTCTTCTGGCGGAACCCCAACTCCTTCAAAGAAAGTTATTTGACAATAATTGTGCCTGCTTTATGTGACCTTCGTCCTGACTCGCGGGACCCCTGTGACCTTGCCGCTGCACTGTAGCATGGTTCCAGTGGTCCACGTATCCTTGACGCGGTTGTCAGTGTTGGTAAGCGAACATCACGCGATGCCTTGCAAGTGACAGCTGGGCACTGCCGTTGAGAACTGTCATATTCGAGTGCTGTTACACGTCGCCGACTGCACCTACTCGAGGCGTGCGCATGTACCTGTGCGCACGGCTGCGTGCTTATCGCGGCCAGGAAGTTTGTTTTTTCTTCTTCCCCTGGGGGTGGGAGAGGCGACGAGGGCAGGAAGGCAGTAACTTATCTTAACGGCCAATTTCGCGCCGGGAGGGGCCCCGGGACTTCGCCCCGCCGTCTCTTCCGGCGGGAGGCTCTCCGCGCGGAGCGGTTCCCTGCACGGAGGCGCCGGCACGCGAGCACGCCTCAGGCGTTCCGTTTCCACCCGGCAATGGCTTGGTGCGCGCGTGCTCTTTCAAATACTGCAACCCATGGCATGGAGATAGTGTTTACTTTATAATGCTGCCCCAGCGTCTTCGGGCGCCTTATTTTTAACACGAAAACATTTATTAATAACAAATCCATCTTCAACGAACCTTCAACGCACTACCGAGCATGGCGACAAAAATGCTATAAAAAATGGGACTCACATACATGAGACTATGAGGTCCATTACTTTTTTTGTTTACCTCTTTAACATTATTTATTTTTGAATTTTTATAGTGTTTTTAATGTTTGTACTTATATTATTTTTCTGTTACAGTATCGTTATTTACTTCGATACTATTGGTAGTTATAATACCAAACTTTGCATAAAGAACTAGTATTGCAAGCTTGATTTTGTGTCAAATTTCCTGAAAATTATTTCAAATGATGTAAAAAAAAATGGTACAATATTAGGTTGACAACTTTTAGCCAGCATTTCACGCTATATGACATTATCACATTTATCGCCTGAGGTTCGTATGACTTGCATTTGTTTCGCCAGATTTGCCGAAATAGAATTGACGTTAGCTGTATGTACACTGGTGCCCAATTTCCAGGTTACGAAACTGTAACTTCGCATAAACTGTGAATGGATCATGAAGGAGGTCTACTGCTGTACAAAATATATTGTCTCTCTCGGAATGGTAGTCTTACGACGCTTGGTGCACTCTTGCACGAGTCACCGCCAACCGTTTTCTCCTTCATTTTTGTTGTCTTTTATGTCGTGACCGCCTAATTGTTAGAGATGCTTTCATTTGGACGTCATCCAGCTATACCACATGATGTAGTAATTCCATTATTTTAAAGCGCAGTTACTTGGTGCTGTGTTAAATGTATTTCAGTTTATCGTTTGTGTCTCTTCTTGCGGAGTTCTCCACTATGTCATCGTCGTGCCTTCATTATTTAAAATAATTTACTACAGCCTAACTGTGTTAATGTGAATAAAACGTTTTAGAGGTGACGTAAATACCGTATTATTTTTCGTTGTCAAACAAGGATTAAAAACTGCTTAAAAAATTCATTTTGAAGTAGTTCCAAAATTTCGTGCTTATATTCAACTATGTAGTAAGTGAGAGTTCTGTAGGAATACATAGAACGATGTCTTTATCTATGCGCTGCAAGTACGACTCCTGTTGTAAAGGGTCACGGTGACCGAATGATCGGATCACTCGCCTCGCAAAGACGGTCCGGTTTCGATTCTCGGCGGGGTTAACACAAGTGGAAGTGGAAGTTTCGCATGTAGAAACGTGGCGCATGTTGCCGGGAACAGAAAACTGTTTTTCTGTCAAATCCTTCTTTCCGCTTATGCATTCCGCCGTGGCTCCATCTCATTGTTGTGCTGCTCCTCCGCCAATATGCCAACGAGTCATGGACAATTATTTAGTTATTCTTTAATAAAAAAAACTACCACGTAACCGGTTTCCTAATGGTTGTATAAAGATTTATTTAAGGAAAAAAGTTTTTGATTTCACTTGTAATCTACCGCTATTTTACAATGTGCAACAAAACTTAACTGTAAATAATCAATTAAACACCGGATAAAACATATCAACTGGCACCTACTGAAATAAGTGTGTCCGAACTCTTCTCAAATTTGTTTATTATTCTTTGCATTTCCGCGTTCATCTCGGTATCCTATGTTAGCTTTGCAGAGCAGTAGGCAGCTCTGATCGCACCGAGCACGTGAGTGATCCCGCGGTGAGCGGCGACTGCAGGCTGGGTGCACCTCGGCCAGGGAGCCCCAGAGACGCCACGGCCTGGTCCAGCCCGCGGTGAGCGGCGACTGCAGGCTGGGTGCACCTCGGCCAGGGAGCCCCAGAGACGCCACGGCCTGGTCCAGCCCGCGGTGAGCGGCGACTGCAGGCTGGGTGCACCTCGGCCAGGGAGCCCCAGAGACGCCACGGCCTGGTCCAGCCCGCGGTGAGCGGCGACTGCAGGCTGGGTGCACCTCGGCCAGGGAGCCCCAGAGACGCCACGGCCTGGTCCAGCCCGCGGTGAGCGGCGACTGCAGGCTGGGTGCACCTCGGCCAGGGGAGCCCCAGAGACGCCACGGCCTGGTCCAGCCCGCGGTGAGCGGCGACTGCAGGCTGGGTGCACCTCGGCCAGGGAGCCCCAGAGACGCCACGGCCTGGTCCAGCCCGCGGTGAGCGGCGACTGCAGGCTGGGTGCACCTCGGCCAGGGAGCCCCAGAGACGCCACGGCCTGGTCCAGCCCGCGGTGAGCGGCGACTGCAGGCTGGGTGCACCTCGGCCAGGGGAGCCCCAGAGACGCCACGGCCCTGGTCCAGCCCGCGGTGAGCGGCGACTGCAGGCTGGGTGCACCTCGGCCAGGGGAGCCCCAGAGACGCCAAGGCCTGGTCCAGCCCGCGGTGAGCGGCGACTGCAGGCTGGGTGCACCTCGGCCAGGGAGCCCCAGAGACGCCACGGCCTGGTCCAGCCCGCGGTGAGCGGCGACTGCAGGCTGGGTGCACCTCGGCCAGGGGAGCCCCAGAGACGCCACGGCCCTGGTCCAGCCCGCGGTGAGCGGCGACTGCAGGCTGGGTGCACCTCGGCCAGGGGAGCCCCAGAGACGCCACGGCCTGGTCCAGCCCGCGGTGAGCGGCGACTGCAGGCTGGGTGCACCTCGGCCAGGGGAGCCCCAGAGACGCCACGGCCTGGTCCAGCCCGCGGTGAGCGGCGACTGCAGGCTGGGTGCACCTCGGCCAGGGGAGCCCCAGAGACGCCACGGCCTGGTCCAGCCCGCGGTGAGCGGCGACTGCAGGCTGGGTGCACCTTGGCCAGGGAGCCCCAGAGACGCCACGGCCCTGGTCCAGCCCGCGGTGAGCGGCGACTGCAGGCTGGGTGCACCTCGGCCAGGGGAGCCCCAGAGACGCCACGGCCCTGGTCCAGCCCGCGGTGAGCGGCGACTGCAGGCTGGGTGCACCTCGGCCAGGGAGCCCCAGAGACGCCACGGCCTGGTCCAGCCCGCGGTGAGCGGCGACTGCAGGCTGGGTGCACCTCGGCCAGGGGAGCCCCAGAGACGCCACGGCCTGGTCCAGCCCGCGGTGAGCGGCGACTGCAGGCTGGGTGCACCTCGGCCAGGGGAGCCCCAGAGACGCCACGGCCTGGTCCAGCCCGCGGTGAGCGGCGACTGCAGGCTGGGTGCACCTCGGCCAGGGGAGCCCCAGAGACGCCACGGCCTGGTCCAGCCCGCGGTGAGCGGCGACTGCAGGCTGGGTACACCTCGGCCAGGGGAGCCCCAGAGACGCCACGGCCTGGTCCAGCCCGCGGTGAGCGGCGACTGCAGGCTGGGTGCACCTCGGCCAGGGGAGCCCCAGAGACGCCACGGCCTGGTCCAGCCCGCGGTGAGCGGCGACTGCAGGCTGGGTGCACCTCGGCCAGGGAGCCCCAGAGACGCCACGGGCCTGGTCCAGCCCGCGGTGAGCGGCGACTGCAGGCTGGGTGCACCTCGGCCAGGGGAGCCCCAGAGACGCCACGGCCTGGTCCAGCCCGCGGTGAGCGGCGACTGCAGGCTGGGTGCACCTCGGCCAGGGGAGCCCCAGAGACGCCACGGCCTGGTCCAGCCCGCGGTGAGCGGCGACTGCAGGCTGGGTGCACCTCGGCCAGGGGAGCCCCAGAGACGCCACGGCCTGGTCCAGCCCGCGGTGAGCGGCGACTGCGGGCTGGGTGCACCTCGGCCAGGGGAGCCCCAGAGACGCCACGGCCTGGTCCAGCGCGGCGCGAGGCGAGAAGAGCAGTCTGCAGGCAAGCCGGCCACTTCCGGGGCTGTTCGGCCCTCGACTGCGACTAGCCTGGCCTCCGCATTGCTCTGAGATCATATGGTTACAGCATCTTTGTGTGTTTACTTGTATACGAGCTATCTGTTAAGTAATCGAGTGAAGTTTTTATTCACAGCAGGGGAAAATTTTTAATTTTAACAGGAAACCATTTTCATGATCAAAATTTTTTTGAAGCCGTCGAAGACAGTTGCAGTTCAGTAGCACCAATGCTTCCGAATCTCTCTAGAAAAGTGCAAGGTCACGTAGCTTTTTTCCAACCCCATCTTCACTAAATTTTCATAAAAATTAATAGGCCTAATATATTTCATTAGCACTAAAATATGCAATTTGTACTACAAACGATTCTAAAAGAAAAATATATATAAATCTCATATTCTAATAGAACACTTAAACAAAGCGAGGAAGGACAAAATATATGACAGCAAAGGGCCGTAATCTTAAGTCAAAATTGACGTAGAAGAGATACCTAAATGTTAAGTGTAGGAACATTGTAAAACAAATTGATACCCCATATCAAGGTCTTAACTTCTTAACTATCTAAGCCCAATCGAATACTTGCTATTTATTAAAACTCTAATCCAAAATTTAAAGCAAATGTAACTAATATTGAAAAAAAAATTGTTTATATATGCAAGAGTAAAGGGAATATATGGCAATGGAAGTTCGTTTAGGATAAAAAAAAATTTTTGGATGTACACATTTTATAAGTTAAACTTAATTGACATGATTAAGAAACTGAGAGCTAACATACATGCTAAAAGTTTTTTTAAGTAAAACGATCAAAGGAGTGATGTGATATAATAAAAATAATAATACACATTATTATTTATCTTGTGTACAGGATACATGCTCAGGTAAAAGCGACGGACATATGTAGAGACGTCAGCCCGCTTGAGGTGATAATGCCAGGCCTGGCTACCATCGTTGGTGGTAGTATTATTAAAGGGGGGTGAGGGCAGACATGCTGTTTTTAGCTACCCAAAAATATGTCTCAGCGTATCAGGGTAACCAAGTCGTTCTTACTTTTGACTGTGGCGGAATGTTTTCTATCTGATCTTTAGAAGTTCCTTCTCGACGTTTTGAACTAGCCTTAGCACAAGGAGGGTATACTGCGTTGTACGTGGGATGATGTAACTACTCGACTGGTTCTCTTCGTAATAACCACGGCTGGCTAATAACGCGGGTATTAGTTATGTATAAGTAGTGTGTAATAGCCGGTCCGGAAACAGGATGCAGGATATGGTGGTGGTGTCGGCGTCCGCCATCTTGGATTTGTGACGTCACGGCGGCAAAAATTCCTCAAAATTCCTCAAAAATGACTCAAAATGACTCAAAAATTCCCGTTTTAAGAAAAAATTTCCCTTTTTCGAGGGAAAAATTCCCGTTTCGAGGGAAAATTTCCCGATTTAGTCCTTAAAAATCCCAACGGCTAGAAATGTCCTGATAGAGGCTTAAGCATCCTTAACTCAAGCCTCAGTTAAGCCTCTATCAGGATGTGACCTTGACCTTTACCCCGACGGCCATCTTGGATCCACCATCTTGGATGACGTCATTTCGTTTTCTCGAACATTCCGGCATTGTGTTATCGGCCATTTTGAATTATGACGTCACCGTTGCAATTTTCGTTACGGCCGCCATCTTTAAATTTATTATCCGATTTTAATGAAAAAAATTTAAAAATTATAAAAAAAATTAAATAATAAAAAATTTAATAAAATATTTAAAAAACAAACATTTACGACACGGAGCTCGGAGTCCTCGGTTCAAACCCGACGAGTGCAAAAAAAATAAAAATGGCGACCGATCCTTCCCCCGCGGTGGCTGCAGGCATACTGACTCCCTCCACTTTTTTTTCAAAGCATATATATATATCGTCAGGTAGTATGACGTCATGGCCGCCATCTTGTCCTCGTCTGCTGGAAGCCATCATCAGTGTATCGTCGGCGAGAGTGCGCTGACGCCATGTTAGTTTAATTCTTATCCGCTAGAGTGCAGTAATCATTTATTATTGCTGTGACACCCGACATCTTGTCATTTGGCCGCCATCTTGAAAATCCATAATTATTTAGCTAGAAATTCGGGAAAAATTCCAAAATTCATTAAATAAATTTGTAATCTATATACTGCTCGATTAGGTCGACTAAGGTCCTTGGTACGATCTAGGACGATGCAAAAAAATTAAATATAACATCAATTTAACACAATAGTAACAGGTTCGAGGAATTAAACACCACAAGTTCTTTTACAAACATAATATTTATTACATAATTTCTATTCTACTACAGGATCATTTGCGAAAGCCAGCAATCTTATAATCATTTAGTTCCGCAGTGGTGTGAAATGACTAATTCTTAGCTCCAATCGGTTTATACTAGACAGAGTCCAGCCAGAACCTTTACAGACATAGTCCACCTCTTCTTGACAGAGTTTCTGGATACCGTTTTTAACAGTTTGCTTCACATCGTTAGAACTGTAAATTACTGCAGCCGATGTCTTGAATGCACACTTCTTCACTTTGTCATCGAACGGATATGGCTTTCCATATATACAGTCCAACCACAAGTTATATTTCAAAGGTCCGTTTGTTGCTACATCATCAGTAAGCTGATTGATTATTTTCTGTCTGATATCGTCAAGAAAATTACAAATGTCCTTCGACTCACCGAACGTATTTAGATAATAGTAGTCTTTCAACGTTCCACGAAATGCAGACTGCGTCAAGTAGAAGCCATTATCGTTCACTTGTAATGCGCCGAACACAGTCTTAGGTTTATTTTCCTGTTCAGACGTCATACCAATCGGTTGCTGCACATCGGTTTTCTTGCTTGTACGCTCACGAGCCTTCAACCTAAACCGAGGAGTCGAAATTTCTGCAGGTAGTTCAGCAGTAGGCACACGGACTTCACCTTTACAGTTTTTCGCATGTCGTCGCAAATTATCAATTCTAGTAAACCATTCATGACACTCATCACATCGAAACTTCATGCGAGATGGATTCTTCATGCATTTGATCCGCTCATGTCTTCGTGCATCATGAGCAAATGCGAACGACGTATCACAGTAGCTGCAAGGATACCGTGGTGATGAAGACGAACCTTTCAGACCCGATCCAGATACTGACGTTGCCGCAGTTGCACCATCTCCAGGCATACTCTTATGAACATCAATGCATCGTTGTTGCGCCGAAACCTTTACTTTCTGCCGAACAGCAGGACCTTTGCATGCCTTCATGTGCGTTTTCATATTATCTTTTCTGGCAAACTGCTTATGACATTTCTCACAAACAAACATTTTACGATATAGGTTCTTGGCACATTCTCTATTCTCATGTCGTCGAGCATTGCTGTTGTTTGAGAAAATCTTGTCGCAGTAACAGCACCGATGTTCGTTAGTTGTTGTCGATTCGGCATCCATTGAAGTCTCCATTGATGGCGAACCAGCGTTCGCCGAGTTTCCCTGTGCAGCCAGCACTAGAGGCATTAAAGTCTCTTCTGCTGGCGGTACCACGTCTGTTGAAGTCTCCTCCAGTGTTGACATCGACGTTGCCAACGGGATCTTCTCCACCATCGTCGACGCTGACGTCAAGGTTCCCGCAGTCGATGGTACAACCTCCATCGAGTTCGTCGTTAAAGTCGATAAAGATGCCATCGAGTTCGCAAGAACAGGTAATTACGTGATTAATGCACCAGAAGAAACAAACTAGGTGATCCTTACACCAACGACGTCAGTAACAAACTGAGCGACCTGCTGTCTAGGACTCACTTATATACATGCACCGTATGGAATAATACGCTAGTCAAATCAAGAACCATTTACAATAATACTAGAGTCAAAACAACATTAAAAATAGAAGGACCATTAACGAAAAGGCAGCACATTTGGAAGCACCGACAACGAAAAGGCAGCACATTTGGAAGCACCGACAACGAAAAGGCAGCACATTTGGAAGCACCGAGAACGAAAAGGCAGCACATTAAGTAGCACCGACAACGAAAAGGCAGCACATTTGGAAGCACCGACAACGAAAAGACAGCACATTTGGAAGCACCGACAACGAAAAGGCAGCACATTTGGAAGCACCGACAACGAAAAGGCAGCACATTTGGAAGCACCAACAACGAAAAGGCAGCACATTTGGAAGCACCGCCAACGAAAAGGCAGCACATTTTGGATGCACCATAGAATAAGGAAGCACCGACAACGAAAAGGCAGCACATTTGGAAGCACCGACAGCGAAAAGTCAGCACATTTGGAAGCACCGACAACGTAAAGGCAGCACATTTGGAAGCACCGACAACGTAAAGACAGCACATTTGGAATCTTGTAACTTGTGCTTCCTTTTTGCCTTTTTTAGTTGATGGAGCTTCCAAATGTGCTTCCTTATTCGATGATGCATCCAAAATGTGCTGCCTTTTCGTTGGCGGTGCTTCCAAATGTGCTGCCTTTTCGTTGTCGGTGCTTCCAAATGTGTTGCCTTTACGTTGTCGGTGCTTCCAAATGTGCTGCCTTTACGTTGTCGGTGCTTCCAAATGTGCTGCCTTTACGTTGTCGGTGCTTCCAAATGTGCTGCCTTTTCGTTGTCGGTGCTTCCAAATGTGCTGCCTTTTCGTTGTCGGTGCTTCCTTATTCGATGGTGCATCCAAAATGTGCTGCCTTTTCGTTGGCGGTGCTTCCAAATGTGCTTCCTTATTCGATGATGCATCCAAAATGTGCTGCCTTTTCGTTGGCGGTGCTTCCAAATGTGTTGCCTTTACGTTGTCGGTGCTTCCAGATGTGCTGCCTTTTCGTTGTCGGTGCTTCCAAATGTGCTGCCTTTTCGTTGTCGGTGCTTCCAAATGTGCTGCCTTTTCGTTGTCGGTGCTTCCAAATGTGCTGCCTTTACGTTGTCGGTGCTTCCAAATGTGCTGTCTTTACGTTGTCGGTGCTTCCAAATGTGCTGCCTTTACGTTGTTGGTGCTTCCAAATGTGCTGCCTTTTCGTTGTCGGTGCTTCCTTAATATATGGTGCATCCAAAATGTGCTGCCTTTTCGTTGGCGGTGCTTCCAAATGTGCTGCCTTTTCGTTGTCGGTGCTTCCAAATGTGCTGTCTTTTCGTTGTCGGTGCTTCCAAATGTGCTGCCTTTTCGTTGTCGGTGCTTCTAAATGTGCTGCCTTTTCGTTCTCGGTGCTTCCAAATGTGCTGCCTTTTCGTTGTCGGTGCTTCCAAATGTGCTGCCTTTTCGTTGTCGGTGCTTCCAAATGTGCTGCCTTTTCGTTAATGGTCCTTCTATTTTTAATGTTGTTTTGACTCTAGTATTATTGTAAATGGTTCTTGATTTGACTAGCGTATTATTCCATACGGTGCATGTATATAAGTGAGTCCTAGACAGCAGGTCGCTCAGTTTGTTACTGACGTCGTTGGTGTAAGGATCACCTAGTTTGTTTCTTCTGGTGCATTAATCACGTAATTACCTGTTCTTGCGAACTCGATGGCATCTTTATCGACTTTAACGACGAACTCGATGGAGGTTGTACCATCGACTGCGGGAACCTTGACGTCAGCGTCGACGATGGTGGAGCATATCCCGTTGGCAACGTCGATGTCAACACTGGAGGAGACTTCAACAGACGTGGTACCGCCAGCAGAAGAGACTTTAATGCCTCTATTGCTGGCTGCACAGGGAAACTCGGCGAACGCTGGTTCGTCATCAATGGAGACTTCAATGGATGCCGAATCGACAACAACTAACGAACATCGGTGCTGTTACTGCGACAAGATTTTCTCAAACAACAGCAATGCTCGACGACATGAGAATAGAGAATGTGCCAAGAACCTATATCGTAAAATGTATGTGTGTGAGAAATGTCATAAGCAGTTTGCCAGAAAAGATAATATGAAAACGCACATGAAGGCATGCAAAGGTCCTGCTGTTCGGCAGAAAGTAAAGGTTTCGGCGCAACAACGATGCATTGATGTTCATAAGAGTATGCCTGGAGATGGTGCAACTGCGGCAACGTCAGTATCTGGATCGGGTCTGAAAGGTTCGTCTTCATCACCACGGTATCCTTGCAGCTACTGTGATACGTCGTTCGCATTTGCTCATGATGCACGAAGACATGAGCGGATCAAATGCATGAAGAATCCATCTCGCATGAAGTTTCGATGTGATGAGTGTCATGAATGGTTTACTAGAATTGATAATTTGCGACGACATGCGAAAAACTGTAAAGGTGAAGTCCGTGTGCCTACTGCTGAACTACCTGCAGAAATTTCGACTCCTCGGTTTAGGTTGAAGGCTCGTGAGCGTACAAGCAAGAAAACCGATGTGCAGCAACCGATTGGTATGACGTCTGAACAGGAAAATAAACCTAAGACTGTGTTCGGCGCATTACAAGTGAACGATAATGGCTTCTACTTGACGCAGTCTGCATTTCGTGGAACGTTGAAAGACTACTATTATCTAAATACGTTCGGTGAGTCGAAGGACATTTGTAATTTTCTTGACGATATCAGACAGAAAATAATCAATCAGCTTACTGATGATGTAGCAACAAACGGACCTTTGAAATATAACTTGTGGTTGGACTGTATATATGGAAAGCCATATCCGTTCGATGACAAAGTGAAGAAGTGTGCATTCAAGACATCGGCTGCAGTAATTTACAGTTCTAACGATGTGAAGCAAACTGTTAAAAACGGTATCCAGAAACTCTGTCAAGAAGAGGTGGACTA
The DNA here is from genome assembly GCF_032445375.1 of Bacillus rossius redtenbacheri. Taxonomy (NCBI): domain Eukaryota; kingdom Metazoa; phylum Arthropoda; class Insecta; order Phasmatodea; family Bacillidae; genus Bacillus; species Bacillus rossius. Next base: position 180,410,128 of record NC_086330.1, on the reverse strand, counting down.
TGTCTGTAAAGGTTCTGGCTGGACTCTGTCTAGTATAAACCGATTGGAGCTAAGAATTAGTCATTTCACACCACTGCGGAACTAAATGATTATAAGATTGCTGGCTTTCGCAAATGATCCTGTAGTAGAATAGAAATTATGTAATAAATATTATGTTTGTAAAATAACTTGTGGTGTTTAATTCCTCGAACCTGTTACTATTGTGTTAAATTGATGTTATATTTAATTTTTTTGCATCGTCCTAGATCGTACCAAGGACCTTAGTCGACCTAATCGAGCAGTATATAGATTACAAATTTATTTAATGAATTTTGGAATTTTTCCCGAATTTCTAGCTAAATAATTATGGATTTTCAAGATGGCGGCCAAATGACAAGATGTCGGGTGTCACAGCAATAATAAATGATTACTGCACTCTAGCGGATAAGAATTAAACTAACATGGCGTCAGCGCACTCTCGCCGACGATACACTGATGATGGCTTCCAGCAGACGAGGACAAGATGGCGGCCATGACGTCATACTACCTGACGATATATATATATGCTTTGAAAAAAAAGTGGAGGGAGTCAGTATGCCTGCAGCCACCGCGGGGGAAGGATCGGTCGCCATTTTTATTTTTTTTGCACTCGTCGGGTTTGAACCGAGGACTCCGAGCTCCGTGTCGTAAATGTTTGTTTTTTAAATATTTTATTAAATTTTTTATTATTTAATTTTTTTTTATAATTTTTAAATTTTTTTCATTAAAATCGGATAATAAATTTAAAGATGGCGGCCGTAACGGAAATTGCAACGGTGACGTCATAATTCAAAATGGCCGATAACACAATGCCGGAATGTTCGAGAAAACGAAATGACGTCATCCAAGATGGTGGATCCAAGATGGCCGTCGGGGTCAAGGTCAAAGGTCAAGGTTACATCCTGATAGAGGCTTAACTGAGGCTTGAGTTAAGGATGCTTAAGCCTCTATCAGGACATTTCTAGCCGTTGGGATTTTTAAGGACTAAATCGGGAAATTTTCTCTCGAAACGGGAATTTTTCCCTCGAAAAAGGGAAATTTTTTCTTAAAACGGGAATTTTTGAGTCATTTTGAGTCATTTTTGAGGAATTTTGAGGAATTTTTGCCGCCGTGACGTCACAAATCCAAGATGGCGGACGCCGACACCACCACCACATCCTGCATCCTGTTTCCGGACCGGCTATTACACACTACTTGTATATGAACAACAATTTAAACAACCTTTCTCTGTTTTAGTTTTCTTTAAATTTAGGTCGCTCAATGTAGTGAAAATTTAAAAACTTCCACAAATATAACCTTAAAAATCCAAAATATTTCAGGCATTCTTTTTACTAACTGAAGAAATTTTTTTTATAATTTATAATGCAAATATATTATACATACGGTAACATAACCTCACTTATATAAATACACTAAAAATGCATTTTTTAAAATTTATAAACACAAATGATATCACTAATATTTACATTAAATAGTTTTTTTTTAATTGTGTCGTCCTCCATTCAATATCAATCACTAAGGTGTATATATTTTTGTTTGAATTTAGCCTGCTTTCATACCGTAAATTTTTGTTGCATGCGGCGTGCCCATCGTATTAGTGCACTCTCATAATTGTTTTTTCTTAACGTGCTTAAAGAAGTATAACTTCGAAATTTTCTTACAAGGGGGCTATTATTAAACTGCAGGTATTTTAATTTTCTAATAGATTATAAAATGCTATGCTTTAAAATAGTTCTAGTTAAATTTCATGTTTCACATAATTTGCCTTTGCCTATAAATTATGTCTTTACGATGCAATAATGCACTTGATATTTAGTTTTATTCCTGAATAATTTTATTTTGAAATTTATTATTTTGATGGCTTTCTCGCAATTTTTAATAGCTTCGGATTGCGCGAAATGCGTCATTTTACCAGAAGTTGCGGGTAAAAAGACGCATTGTGATGAGTATTATTTATGTATTCTACATCCAATGCAGTACAAACGGTACAATCCGTACAAGTTTTGTATAGAAGAATAATAGTAATAAAGTGGAGTGCGCACAACTGCAATTACAGCTCAATATGTGGTTATTGAACCACATGGTAAGCTTTTACTTTGAGGAGCGCCCTAGTCCTTCTCTTTCCCCTAAGCATTAGCGCGAAGCGAGATCGCTGCTGTATTGCTGGCCGCCTCGCGCCTCTTGGCTTCGCGGCAGTGGTGGACAGCCCTGTCGCGGCGCTTCGCTTCTCCTCTCCTCTCCTCGCTTCGCTTCGCGCCAGTGACACGGAGCGCTATGCTCGCTATGTTCGCGATGTTCGCTAAGCGATTAAATTATAGCCAGCTGCATCTCAGGTGACACTGGCCACACCAAGCTGTGTTCGCTGCGTCCGCTATTTTGGCTTTGTTAGTAACGTGTTTGGTTCTCGGCCATTTTTCTAAAACATCGATGACTTCCCGCATGCGCAGATAAATAAAAACACCTGTACTTCTGCATTTGCTTTTTATGAATTTAAATTTCTCTCAGTATTGTGCTTTAGAAAGTCAAGTTCGACACAAAAGTTATTTGAAAGATTACGATAATATCCATGTTTATGGAATACATCGATAGAAGAATATAGATGCAGGATATGCTGGACAATGCCTGGGATTTGATTGCAAGGGAATGCTATAAAACTGATTTGAATTTAACCATGAAATAACCCATAAATTTGGTTTCTTCCTCACTATAACTGCTTCTTCAAATGATAAAATTCTTCAAATTATTTTGTTTTTATATTAAATTCATGAACCCATTTCTTTATACGTTCACATTCAGCGAGAGCCAGCAGAATATTATCATCGTCGGAATCTTTTATTTGAATTCCACGGCACGTGTCTCTCCACAGCGCGAACTAGACAGATCTGTCTGGCCACCTGGCGCAAAGAACCTAGAGAACATCGCGAACATCGCGAACATATCGTAGCTTTCTGTGTGGCCTCGGCTTTAGGATGGGGTTTCGTTTGAGTGAACCATAGGTAAGCCGAATGGTTAAGGGGAAGTGGGTGGCAGTGATGCTGGGATGGGTTCGCTCAGCCTCTCGCTGTGGCTCCTCCTCCAATACCTCCAAGTCGCGAATAAATAGCTTATCCGTTTCCCTACGGCTCTAGGGAGCTCGGGTAAGTGGTGATGCAGCCATCAGCAGGGAGTAGTCGCCATCTACTCCAGCACGGTAAATACAATATGCAGTTGTAGCTGAGCTATCTGTCGAGCACTAACGTCGCGAAGCTCTCAGGCTTGAAGGTGCCATTCTCCTTTAGCCTTTCCGTGTAACTGTAGAATGCTCTCTTCCCTTGAAACCTATTCTTCTCGCAAACGACCGATTGATTCTGATGCATGTCGCAGCTTTAACTGGCAACGTCGATGCCATCTCGGAAAAGTCTCTCCCTGCCCTCTTTTTTTTCTGCCAAACCTTAAGCTTCCAGAGAGGAAGGCAGGCATGTAGATGACATTCAGCAGAATACTGCTCAGTAACCAGTCGATAGCAGAGGAGTTGCACCATCTCTTCCACCCTAGCCTCTCGCGACTGGGTTGCATTACTACATTCGTGCACGCTGTGCGCGTTATTCAAGCAGGCACGTGGAGTGTAGTAGCTGCATACTTTTACAGACGATTTAATAAAGACGAGCTTGAAGAACAGGGAATTCACCTGCTAATTATTTGAGAAAATGTTAAGCTGCAGTCGGGCAGAATGTAAGATGCACAATGACAATGGACTCAAACTACTGAACTGATTTGGCTCAGTGAGGCCCGGATAGAAGATTGTAAGCAAAGCAAAACCAGCTACGAAGCTGACATTATTGAAGCATACCCAGTCAGGGGAATACATAAGACTAATTTGCAGATGGAAGCTCAGTGTGACTAAGCAGCTATATATAATAAACTTGTGCATAAAATAATATTGGAAAAAGCACCTCTACGTCTTAAGTATAGAAGGTTGTAGAGTATATCTATAATAATATTATAAAGAGGAAAGATTTGTTTGTTTGTATTGAATAAGCTCCGAAACTACTGGACCGATTTGAAAAATTATTTTTCCATTAGAAGCCGACATTATCCCTGATGAACATAGGCTACTTTTAACCGCGTTATTTATTAACCACATTATTTAAGCAACATGTTTTAATTTTTCTATCTTTGTAATTCAGTAACTAGCAACTGTCCGTCGTCGTCGTGTCTCTCTTGACGCTCTCGGTCCCACCACAGCCTGCCTCTGCTCCCGCGCCCCGCCCACACCCCTCTCGGCTAGCTAGGCAGCAGCATTTCACCTGAGCGTCACTGGGGTGCGGGAGGGGAGTCAATGTCACAAAATAAAGTGCCGCGAGGCTCACTCGCGCGGTCGGCTCCCTACGCAGCGGTTGTGTGCGATTTCGTATATTTTTCCTTGAAAATATTTTGAATTTTTTATAATTTTTCAATCACCACTTCATATACAGGCTAATTCCTGTTCAACACTTCGTCTGGCATGACACAATTTATTTAAATATAAAATATAGATAGAGATAGAGTGATATACATACATATATATGTATATATATATATACACAGTGAGATAGAGAGAGACAGAGATAAGTTGAGATAGAGCGAGGTGTAGAGAATGAAATGGGTTAGATGAAGAGTTATATAGATGTATAGAGCTATATATAGATTTATATATAGAAGAGATAGAGATAGTGTGAGGTATATATGTATATATAAAGAAATTAATAGCGATATGGAGATACATAGATATATAAAGATGTAGATAGAGATAAATATATGTTTAGAGAGATGGATAGATTAATTGTATATGTGTAACTATTCAAACATATTTCAAAACAAAACTGATTGTGGCATTGCAATGCATGCCGAGCATTAGCTAAATAATGGAATCTTTTCAATATGAGTAATGTCTTATTTTTCAGCTTTTTTCTATAGTGCTTTATAGAGTCTAGATTACATTCAGACCACCAATTTATATATATACAGGTAAATAATTATACACTGGCAGAACAACGTCTGTCGGGATCTGAAAGTGATATAAATTATTTTGCACACTTGACATTCAAATTAAGAAGACAATTACTGACTACATCTGATTTCGAAAAAGGTCCCCTTCACCCTGTGTTCGGCCCGGGCCACGCCGGGTACTGCAGCTAGTGTAGAATAAGATGAATAAACCTGACACTGGTGCCATTGACCTCATTATTGTGGTGTATGCTATACATGAGTAAAATCAGTCTTTAGGCTATCACAAAAAAACTATTACATCAGGTTGTATCCTCTCGTGTCAAACGCAAGAGAAACAATGGGTGATATGGCAGACAGAGGTGTGCTAAGTGTTAGATATCAACTTTTTTATTCTTCAAATACACATACCCTTCATCACAAACAAATATTATCTTCAAGATATAAACAAATCACATTTGTTTCTAGAGCTTTCACTTGTTACACAGCTGGAAAGTCTCTGTGAACAGAAAATACAAAAAATGATTAGGACAGCCCTTACTTAAGTGAAAGCGCCTTAAAAAAAACACTGCGCTTGAGGCTACTCAAATAGTACATTACGTCCGCGGCAATGCGTCGGGTTACACTGTCAAATCACATTAAGTCAATTTACAACAAAATATATGACGCGAAAATAAACCATACTTTAATGCTGAAGGCAGAACATTGATGCACGTTAACGAAATATATTACAAGAATAAGGATATCTGCAGTTTCTTGAAGAACGAATAGTAAACAAGTTTTATGATTTTCAAACACACAAATATAAAACTCTTATAATTTACTTTAACGCTCTTAAGTATGATATTAATTATTAGGAACATAATTATTAAACTTCACTAAACCAAGCGAGGGATTGACTGCTATGTTCAAAATTCTTCTTGTATCTCCATTTACGTGTTAGTTTATTTATAATTGAAAAAAACACGTAGTTCTGACTGTTGAATCCCGGAGTTACTGTTATTTGTCGAATCAAAGAAAATGTCTCTTCTGGGTGGTTTAAAGCTCAAACTCCGTCATCTCCAAACCATGCCTCCATCAACGCTAGTCCCTCTTCTGAATTTATAAATATTGATCCAACTGGTATCGCAGTCTTAACGCTGTTGCTCTTAGCTGGGCAAACAGTTTTACGTAGAAGTGTCTTACCAAGTGGTTCGAAGTTGCTCGGGCAGCGTGACGGCAGGCAGGCGAGATTTCTGACTGTGTAGCAGTCGCGGGCAGCAACTCCCCGCCTCGGGTGTCGTCTCGGAGCTGTCTCTCCCCCAGGGCAAAATAGGGAACCTTATATACTCTGGAACTCGAGGTAAAAACATCGGAGATGGTTCTGGGCCTGCATGACCGGAACACGCCGCACACCCGATGTCCGGTACAAAGCCCGCCCAACGAAGTTCGCCGAGCATTTCCGAGCGGCTCCGATGCTTTCCGCGCAGCGTGCGACAACTGGGGTTGAACAAGTTGCATCCAGCTCGCGGTTAGGCGCCGCGCTGGCGTCATCAATGTACGTATGTCGGGCATACGCAACAAGGTTATTATGTAGCAGAAACTTATAAACCTGAAAGAAATAAGTACCGATCGTTGCGCTTAAAATAATTTGCCTTAAATGTCAAGATGTACCTACGGAAGAAATAAGTTAGCCTTAATTTGTATTTTTTTTTTGCCTAAGTATTACATTCCCTAGACGTTATTTCATAGCATAAACATTTTTCATTGAAATTATTGTAATGTTTAGAGATATCATTTATTTTATTAACCTAGCCATGTGCCCGATGGGAAAGTATTTGATCCTCATTTTTGATGTATAATCAAATACGCTGATACAACTGACTTTTATTTACAAACAGAAGCCTAAACATTAATGTCCATACTTATAACTTCAAAAATGACACTAGAAAACAAAATTTCATCCCCCATTTAACTCCCTTAGAGAATGAATATTCAAAAATCCATTCTTAGAGTTCATCTACGTTATATAAGACACTCCTATGCATAATTTCATGCTTCTAGATCCACTAGTTTAAGCTATACGTTGTCTGTCAGTCAGTGTTAAGAATTTTATGTAGTAGATATATTTTCTTTCTGTAACAAGTAACAGGATTACACACACCAATGTCTGACCCTAGTTACGCCACATTGATGATAACCACAGTGCACCAGAAGTCGTCCTGAATAGAAAGTAGTTTGCCATTCCTGTCTTGGTGTGGAGATAAAACGTTGTGAATCCGGCGATAAATGTTTCAACAAAACATTCAGTAAAATGGACCCAAAACATTGGAGCAATCAATCATGATTCTTAATCACTCAGCCAAACTGCTGGTGTTGTGTCTAGTTGTATTCATTCTTTTTCTATTAGCCTTTCAGAGTGAATTGCAGAGTTTTCAAAACTATCATTTACAATTTCTAATAGTTTATTTTGCAGCCAATCTATTTCATTTTTTAGACATTATTTGAAAATTTATTATCATCTATTTTTTACATAATTTATACACAAACATCATTCTACCGGAAACGTAATAATTTCAAAAGCTAACTTGTGTTTAAGTGCTACTTACGTTATATACCAGTTTTGAAAAAAAAACACAAATTAACTATATCAAATTTGAAATACTGGATGTATAGAAATGCAAATTTAATGCAGCACGTAAGTTAACGTCTCTTAAAATGTTGAGTGTAGTTGTCGAGGCGGGTACGTTAGACATCGCGTAAGGCTGGTGGTCGCTGGAGTGCCGGTCGGGCCAAAGAAGGCGCTAGTGCGGTTTTCGTCCAGCGAGCGGGCGCTGAATAAAGCCCCTGGCAAGTCACCAAGGCGATAATAGGCCTCCATGTCTGTGCTCGTATGTTGTTTTTATTTTTAAAAGACCCCTTCACTCGGCTGCCCTCCTAAACTGCGGCGTGTTTGTATTTTTAATATGCGGGGGTAGAACGCCCGCAGCGACGCGTGGATGTGATGGGTTCCCTGGGGGGGGGGGGGGTATTTCCCCCCTCGATTTGGCCCGCAGACACAACACAACCAAGCCAGCTGGCGGGCAGGCCCTCTTTCTTGTTCGTCACTCGCTGCGGGCAGTTGTGAAGAGAATTGTCCGAAGCTGATTTTTCGCACAGTGTTAGGTAGAGTCGACATGCTTAGTAACTTGGTGAACTGCAACCAAACCGAATTAACACCAATAATTATGCCAGTGCATTCTTTAAAACTTAATTACAAGTAAATGCATTATATCACCGAAATACATGTTAAATTATAAAATAGCATTAAGAAACTGCATTTAAATCACAAAAAAAATGTAATATTGTAATACTTTGAAATTATATGAGTAATTATTTAAGGACGAAAATTTTACCGAGGTATATTCATATGAAAAATCAGTTTACTTTGTTTGGTTGTACACTACTGATATACATTACCAAAGTTCAACTAGCCTTCCTGACTTTTATTAATTGGAAATAAAATTATTTATTGTAAAGTTTAGTACGTGAACATCACACTATTTTTTAAAATAATAATTATGTAAAATGTTAGTGTCATATGTGTTTTCGTTATAAATAATAAAACTAAATACAATAACATCGAAATTCCCTATTCTGTAAATTCACTTGAACTAAAAATAAAACCGTAAATACGTGTCTTTAATAATAGTATACAATTTTACTTCCGTTTACCTTTTGCTTCATGCCGAAAACGTGCAGTTAAGTCCCAGATGACAGCGTATCATTGAAGTAGATTAAAATGCTTCGTATCAACGCCGTTACCACTGTAGACTATCAGTAAACCTATCAAAGTAATCTAGAAACTTCCTTCTACACAACTATTGTGAAAAATATCCTTTGTTTGGTTTTTAAAGTTTAAATATAAATTGATGTTTCAAAGTAAGATTTGGTTATCTGTGTCACCGAATTAAAAATTACGATTTACATATAAAATGAAGGGTCCAAGGTAAAAATAATATGAATACATTTTTGGCGTAGACTTTAATTAAAATTTGATGCGGTATGTCTATAAAAAATAGCCTAGCGTTTTTAGTAGGATCGCATGAGCGCGCGAGAGTCGCAGAGTGTACTTGACTGCGGCGGGGCGTGGGTGCTATACGGTCGCTCGGGCCACAGCAAGTCGGCGCAGCTCGAGTTACTCTCGACCTTAAAGGCCAGATGTTCATCTGTTTAAATTCTGACTTGGTTTAGGCATTGCTACAGGCGTGTTTAGTTTATCTGATTATGTACATTCGAGTCATTTTATCGCAAGTAAGCTACGTAGTCACAATTATCTTATACAATGTCTATATGTTTGTTCTTCTGTTCGACTAAAGGTACCAATCAAATCCTGTTCATAAGTCGTAGCACCCTTAAAAGTCTCTTTATAATTTCTCTGCGTCCTACATAGGCGTTTGCGAAATTTGGGTTCCAAAAATATTTAATCTATTTGAGATTCGTAAAACTTACATTAAATAAACGTCCAAATGCTTATCGGATTCTTATGTTTGGATGTTTATTTTCAAGGAATTTCACATTTGATTTTTTTCGGGTGTGGAAAACCTTTTTCGGAAAACCACCATCAGGACAATCTGACGAATTTGACGCATATCATACCGTTATATGAGTCTCGTATGACTTGGAGAAAATAAACATCAATTAGGGTATTGGCGCCCTAGGCGAAAAACCTTAATGCTCCCCCCCTTCCACCGGACACCCTTAAAAAAATTTTCCTTGCCTCAAAATACATCCCGTAAGCCTAAGATTTTGTCAGCAAACAAATGTAAGCAGGCTTGTTTTTTTTTTACTTTTTTACTTATTACAAATCATAAACAGGTCACCGTGGACTTTAAATAATTACTTATATCATTATAAACATTCAAAACTGTTACAAAAACCCATTTTCATCTAGTTTCAATAATTGTTAAACATATTATATCAGCTGTTATGTGTCGTGCTGCGGCCCCCCCCCCCCCCCCCCCCCCCCAAGCTACTTGGCGTCCTAGGCGGTTGCCTAGTTCGCCTATATGGACGTGCCGGTCCTGGGTATTCTAATATTTAGTTCAAATGCGACATAAAAAGTGTTGCTAGTAATAATGTAACTAGGGCGACAAAGTTCCGGTACAGGCTGAACAGAACCCATTATCCCAGATATGTAGATCAAGCCTTATTTTTTTACGGTTAGTAGACGATGCTTCTTATATTGAACAGTGATACCTAGTTGATAAATAAAATTTGAAATGTTATATATTTTATTGATAATTTATTGATTTCTGTGTGTGATTTGTAGCGCAAACAAAACATAGTGGTTCTCTAGGCGCTTTTACAGTTTGGACATGCAGACAATTAGCTTATGCGTACTGGAAGCTCCTGGTGAAGAGTCTACCAAGCTTCAGGTTGCTGAAATAACTTTAATATTGAATATTTAATAATTTTTGTAATGCTGTAACGATATCTATATTTTAATAGGAAGCGTCAAAGCAGATACTTAAAACGTTATCCATATTTCCACGCATGGACTTTACATATGGTTTTTTATATTAGTCAGATTTTAAAAAGAATGTCATGATAATTTCAAAAGTAATATTGTGCTTAATATTTACCATTTTTAAACTATTGCAACCTTTTGAAATTTTTTGTTTTAAGTTAAATGGTTATTTTTAATTTTTTTGTTCTTAATTATGCTATTTAATTGTATAAGTATATATTCTTTATATCTGCTTTGATCTAAGGCAATATATGATATTCAACACAAGTGTTCAAATATATACTTAAAAAAACTAAATTCATAAAAAAGGATTCCATTTCTTCAAAGCTGTTTAGCACAGTATATACCTACTGTTCTTTCCCCACATGTCCCTCGAGGAGGCTAGAACCCCGGACACTGCCGGCCCACCAACACACCTAGGCCCCGGCCCGCTCAGACTAGTTTCATGTTTGTGGGCTGAGTTTTATTGCAAACGATTTGAATGTTTATAATTGTGACATTGGCACATAAATTATTATTGTCTGTTTGATATTTTGGATAACAGTATTAAACAAACGCGCCACGAGCTTCCCCGCTGGCAGAAGGGAGAGACGGGTCGGCCACCCTGGCTGGCACAGCAGCTCCGGCGCGGCTGGCCTACAGCAGGACGACCCTTCACACTGGGCGCTGCTTCTTCCGGCCAAGCTGTAGCATTGGTTGTGATTAAATTAAACACACAATGAATTCATCGATATCTTATACCTTTATAGTAACAAATAAAATATATGAAATGCCCGTATTACACTTTCGGTAAGATGGAGGCCAAATTTCCCGCGTGGGCACAGCTGCGGTTAAAATGTCATGGAAATCAGCTCGCGGGTGCAGACGGGCGATGTGTGGCGCGGCGAGTGAAGCACGCGGCATCGCGCTGTCGCGTCAGTCACGCCACTGCGTTAGCGATCCTGGTCGCGAGAACCCAGGGCCCTTCTCAGTGCTTCATTAAAGTTACACCTTTTCATACCCCACAGTTTAAAAGCAAATGTGAGCGAGTCCTTCAGTACTCGCCAGAGATGTGTAACATCTAACCTCGGTACCGAGCAAATTAATGTGTTCTCGTGTTGCAATTAAACTTATAATACGAAACTCGGACTTAAAATTAAATGTAGAATTCTTTAAAATAAAGCCGAGCATGATAAATATACACGCAATGTATGTTTTCAACTACATTTCTTGACGCGAATCTCAAATAGTTTTGGCACCCACCGCTAGACTTCGCTTCCGGAGCAACTACTTCGACTATCGAATCATTCCATAACCAGACCGAAATATTATACTATACAATTAAACGGCCCCGATAAAAGCGCTTTGCCCCCCAAGAGGGAAAACAAGAGTTATAATTAGAGCAAACATAAAAAACTGTGTTGTTAGAGACGCAACAATATTTATTAACAAAACTTCGTTAAGAAGCAAGTTATCAAAGAATTATAACGACCATTCATGTGCTCTTCAGAACATTAGCATACTTCTTATTGACTATGTTGCTCGCAGGCAGCATGCGGCTATTAACAAACAACAATAAATTATTATAAGAATCCGATTTTTGAAATACCGACACAGACAAAACACTAGTAAAAAAAGATTCTACTAGAGCTGCTTGTCTCTGTCAACAATACAATCACAATTACTCGCTCCACATTTCTGATGTTTTAAATCATCATTACTCCCGATTCCTTGAATTACTGTAAAACAAAACAACTGCGCTAGTATTCTATTGTCAGCACTTTATGGGTTAACTCGTTCTGGAAAGTGAACATTACTCAGGTATTGCAAAGGTACCAGAGCTTCCATATTCAAAAACCATAAATTATTCTAAAATAAAATATACAAGAAAATGTAATACATACATAATTCTCAAGTGAATATTACCATGTGGTAATTATTGAAAATATGTTTGTATTACTTTTGGCGCGTTACCACAGTGATAAACACCCCCTCGACCATCTGGGGCAAAACGACAGCAATGCTCGCCTTGTAATTCGGCTACGGTCATCCGGTGCTGAGCTCCAGTCGGCCGTCTCGTCGACACGCCTGCCGTCTCGTCGACACGCCTGCCGTCTCGTCGTCACGCCTGCCGTCTCGTTGACACGCCTGCCGTCTCGTTGACACGCCTGCCGTCTCGTCGACACGCCTGCCGTCTCGTCGTCACGCCTGCCGTCTCGTCGACACGCCTGCCGTCTCGTCGTCACGCCTGCCGTCTCGTCGTCACGCCTGCCGTCTCGTCGACACACCTGCCGTCTCGTCGACACGCCTGCCGTCTCGTCGTCACGCCTGCCGTCTCGTCGACACGCCTGCCGTCTCGTCGACACGCCTGCCGTCTCGTCGTCACGCCTGCCGTCTCGTCGACACGCCTGCCGTCTCGTCGACACGCCTGCCGTCTCGTCGTCACGCCTGCCGTCTCGTCGACACGCCTGCCGTCTCGTCGACACGCCTGCCGTGTGCGCTCTCCTCGCACAGCACGCCCCAGTTCCGTGACTCGATGGCGCAGCGCACCTGTTGCAGTTATTCGTAGAGGGTAGACACACCGACACGCAATTAGTTCGTACAGCCGTCGGAAAACATGAAGTCCGGGTCACCCAGTGAAACCACCGTATCGTTGGCAGGAATATATACGCTGCCATATTTAACCGGCCACTGAACTACCACACTCATGCCCACAGAAATGGACTACTTATGCCCTTGATTCACCAACTCGTTACACATCTCGCTTTCTCCCACTCGGTCAACGATTACTTTATTACAAGTCAACGGCGAATGTTTTCCAACCTCAGGCCTAGTCAACACTAACCTAGAGGTCATAAATCCGATGAGCGAGTTTGCGCTAATTCTCTCTCACGAGTACCAAACTCGTACGGCAAGTTACTTCACTGAATCTTGAGCGAGGTACCTTCGTTTATTCTCGCGCTGTCTCACTTCAAACACCAAAAAGAACCACAGCGGCGCTGGTGCTGTCAAGGGAACAGAAAGCAATCAACGCGTTTACACGCGGTTCTCACACGGGTCATATTAGGTTTCTGATAAATAGTTATATGTGTAATTCATCAAATGATTTCGTTGACATCCTGAAGTAATTAAAACAGCCGAATGGAAACCGCATATGTGTGAAACATCTTTGCTCTCGGTATGCAGCATTTGATAGAAATAATATCGTGAACGGAACGAATGTCATACACACACACACCTATATATATATATATGCATACATACATACATACATAGTGTACAAGGTAACTGTCGCAATTTTTCACAAATCACTTCCAAACTGATACCTAAAATCTAGTAAAGAAAAATCTCGGTAGTATTCGTTAATGGGCAATATCCGACCAAAGGGGTTGAAATGGAGGTTTTTTGTAACAACAAGTAAATCGCTGTAACTCTAATAATATGGAAAATATCACAACCGTTTGGATGTATAGGAGTAATACCAAAAACCTTTGTCTGAAACATTTTTGATAAGACAAACCTTTGCTGCAAGGGGTTGAAAAAATAAGGCGTGGAATTAAAAAAAATCATAACTCCTATAGTAGGTACACTATCAAATCCGTTAAAATTGTTTTAAAATCTTATTCTTATCTGAAACTTCTATCGGAAATAATGTTTTAAAAGACGAATATTTGTTACAGGGGGTTGAAATAATATTGAGTAAGAATTTTAAATCATTCATAATTTCTATACCCTGTACACTATTAAATCCTTTCTGTTTTATTATAAAACCTAAAATTATTATCATTCGTCTTAAAATAATTTTTTGCAACTATTACTGCAAAGGGTAAAATAAACAGGGATTGAAGAACAAAAAATTCATTACTCCCTTCGTAGGTGCACCTTCAAATTCGTTCAGATTGTTTGTTAATATTATAATTTTCATCTAAAACCTATTTTCAACAATTTTTGATTAGAACAACTATTGCTGCAAAGGGTTTTTAAATGAGGGGTTAGAATTTTAAAAACCCTTAACGCTCTTAGTAGGTACACTCTCAAAATTTTTAACAAAATCTTTTATCTGAAACAATTTTTGATAATACATACCATTACTGCAAGGGGTTAAATAACTTGGACTTGAAATAAGAAAGTAAACAAAACTTCCCCACCTTGTACTTTATCTAATTTATGATTATTTTATAACTTTTTTAAAAATATTATTGATAACTTGTAAACGAAGTAATTTTTATGTAACAATTCATTAATGCAAGGGGTGTAAATAACAAGGGTATAAAGACCAAAAATTACAAATTACATTTTTAAAAAGATATATTATCATTATAATTTGTTTTAAAACTCCTAAACATTTTCTGAATCTTTTGGCTCATGTATATTTTATGCAATGTGTTTTTTTTTCTTACCAGAAAATTTCAAAAATTTAATTTTATATTTGCCCATTTTAAAAATATGAAAGTTTTGGTACATAATCATGCAGAAAAAGGTTCTATTCAACTCAGAACGAAAAAAAAAAGTGCTGGGGGAGTATGTTTCGGAATTAAAACCTTTACAGAGGACTTCACATATTTCAATAATACTTTATTTCATAGTGTTGGAATATTATAAACTATCTTGATCATAAATATTTTAAATTTTTTCTATGTTAGTTCCTCCTGGATACGTCCTTGATACAGAAATCACGCACCCTAAGTATAACGCAGTTTCAATATAACGTCACCAATCTTAGATGACTACACGGGCGAGTTTCCCGGCGCAAGCACTGTGTACGAGCTCGTCACCCGGCGCGTAGGGTGACGATGCACGTGGCGGCGCGCGCAGTGTCGCCCTTAACGGCACCCGGCCGCGCTGCTGGACCTCACTGGTGCACAAGGCGGCTCTTAAGGGCTGTATCTACGCCCCATAATAACTCGAAGAACATCTCTTTTTTTTCTAAAGCTTTTTTCGTAAACCATTCAAGACACAGAGTTCAATAATTTTATGCCACAAGAAGATACTTATAAAATTCCACCTACAGTTTCAAAATTGTGTATGTGTTCTTTTTAAAATATATAAAAAATCATAAAAGTAAGAAACAATTACTTCATCTTACGAGTAACTTATTAATATTTTCACAAAATTAAAACTATAGGACTAAAGTTCGCATTATTGCGAATAAAATGGTATATTAAAAGTATATGGTTACCGCGACAATAGTTTAGAAATTCTTAATCGCAGATGGACATTTTTCGTGCTGCTAGGGCCTGCTTTGTGCTGCCTGTGCGGGAGAAGGCATGAAGCTTCCGAGATACCGAGGTTGGTGGGGGAAGCCTGAAGCCGCGGTAGGGGAAGTGAGGTTTGGGGAGCCTGGCAAGGGGGGAGGGTGAAAGGGGGTAGCGTGTGGCTTTCCGGGAAACCCCCGGTATCTTCAGTGCTCAAGGCTTCTGTCTGCCTATGCTAGAGCGAATGAATTCCATTGACGTGATGTGTCCGACTAATGGTTATGGTTTAGCACGAAAAAATAGTAATTTTGAAATGCTTGCTGTTATACAAGTAGTTCGCATTGGTGTTCCTTGAATGTAAGTAGAAGAACGACTATGAAACAGAAATGTGATAAAAGGAAGGGGAAATGGGGCCAATTGAATTTGAGTGCACACCGAAGAAAACGAAAAGCAACTGCTTTCATTGCATATCAAAAGCAAAGGTTAGTGTGTACGTCTACGTCTGAAGAAATCTGTAATTTGTAATATATGGTAATTAAAGGTTTTTTACGTGAAAAATAATATTTCTATGCACAGGAAGTGCAAAAAAATATCAGAAAATCTTACAGTAACAGAGGATACTTGGCAGAATGCAGAAAAATGTTTGACTGAGGAGCACGAAGAAATTCAGTTAGGTTCACGACCAGGAACAAGTTATACGGAGAACGAAATACAGGCACAAAAAACGTATAACAAGTAAGTTTCCTGTTAAAAAAATGTATTCTCCAATACTCGTTCAACTATAAAATTTTTAATGAAAGTTTAAACTTCGGGTTTATTTAGACATTCGAGAAACAAAAATCGATTCAAAATCTGCAAGTACCCACCTAGGTAATTAGATTTTCCCGTATTATGAACAACCAAATTGAACTGTACATAATAATTGTAGAGTACATTTAATTTCACTTATGAATACTATTATAAATGTGGAGCAATAGCATGCAGACATTAAATGATATATACTATGCCTTGAATGGTGAGTTGAGCAAACAATAAAAACCGAGGTTCATTTTTAATTTAACTTTCTTTAAATCTAATATGCAATGAAATTCAAAATAGTTGATAAACTATAAGTTAACACTGTATAGAGGTGCTGTTTTTCGCCTTTGTTATTTTTGGCTTTCATTTTATCATCAGTAATTTTACCAATAAAAAAAACCGTGCAACTTTGACACCTATGAACTGAATGAAGTTACAGCATTTTTATTTTCGCAACAAATAGCAACTTTGGCTGTAATCGAAATTTTACAAAATCTGTCACATGAAAAGTAAGGTTTGATTGTTTAAATTTTTTAAAATAATTTTGTCTGTTTTAAACAAACAATTCAGCATGTATCTTCTTCAAATACTTTTTATATCATATGTTAGACATTCTAACTGGTTAAATCAACTTAAAACTGGTTTTTATTCAAACCTTTTAATCTGAAATAAATTCCCATGTTCAGATCACTATTTAATGTGTGTACATGACGTCTCCTAAATCCTTCGCGTTACTTCAGTCACCCCTGCAGCTACTGGAGACAGAGGAAGGCGCTTTGTACTGGTCCGCACGTGTTACTGACAACGAAGTAATAGACGAAAATTGCACTGATATCAGCTCAAATACAGTAGATGAAACAGCAGCTATATCTTTTCGAAAGGAAAGCAAGGTATGGCATTTACTTCTAAACTGTTACATGTATGTGAGTACCTGTATTATTAAAAAAATTATTTGATGCTACACTCCAAATCGGAACCATTGAACATTCAGAGATTGACTGATTTTTCACCCATTTAATTTGTCAAAACTTCTTCATCGGGAATCTGTGGAAAACTAGTTAAAAAAAAAAGTTAAAATAAAAGCACAATTGAAACACTGAAAGGTATGAATTCACGTATTGAATTTCTGAAGAAAATAAATGTGCCCACTCATAAAAAGAAGAGTAACTTTAGGGATACACTTGATGTTACAGCAGTGGCGTCTCGTCAGGGCAAGCAAGGCAAGCAGTGCTTGCCCAGGCAGTTTCCAGACATTGTATTTTTTAAATAAATATTTTATTCAAAATAGTATTTTACTTTGGCTCGTGCAGTTAGGTGTATGTATTTTTTACACTATCTTCTTGGGACCCAATACTGTGCGCTGTGCGCTATAAAAAAAGAACTCGTTGACACAAAAACATGCTTTTTTAGAAGCGTTGCTAGGTTTAGAAGCGCTGGTAGGATCGCTTTCAGCAGGAAGGCTGCCGCAGTAGTTTCCTTTCGGAAGGGGGGTGGCATGGTACAAAGGTTCAGAGAGGGGATTGGCTGGAAAAATACGCGGTAGAAGCTACGAAGGTAACGCTTTCTTGCCGAACTGGAGCGAACATGGCCGAAGCAGACGGTGGAATTTTTCCGCCGACTGCTTCGGCTATGTCCGGTACAGTTCGGCACGGCAGGTGGCGATGTCGTGCTGACTGGCGGCGGAGTGAGTGGTCAGTGTAACCACTCACCACCAGGGGCGCTTGCGTCCCTGGTCACTAAATCCAGTCCTGGATAAAAAGCAAAGCGGACCACGAGTCCAAGTGCCCAACCCCCGCATGGTAGACTCTTTTCTACTCTGTCCAACACTTCATCCAGACCATCCTCTGTCTCCTGTAAATTCCTACACGTAATGCATGCCAAATTGCATCCCGCATGAATGTTCCCAGGGTTTTCCCTGTGTCTATGCAGGTTTTACCTGGGCCCAACCTATCTCTAGTTATATTCTAGATTTAAGAGTGAGGGGAGTTAGTCATGGCGCCAATCGTTGCCATGGCTGGCCAATCCCCTCCTAGCACACGATGCATGCGACCCTCTCCCTGCATGGCTAATCCCAGCATGACTAGGCGTATAGGCTACGGCCTGAGACGCACCTAGGTCCCTCCCTAACCCGAACCCCTCTAAAATACACTTAGTTTAAGTTAGGTTAGGAAAAAAAAAAAGTAGGTGGCGATGTCGCGTTTCAGTCGGCGGTCGTCTCTCGGGGCGCGCGCATCTCTCCCGCGGGCTGTTGGCTGGCAGTGCGTGGGGGATTTGTGGGCGTACGATGATACTACACTCCCACTTAGTATATAAGTAATGTAGAGTAGGTATTTTACTATCAGAATAATGTAAGTCAATCATTATTTTTCAAAAATAATGTATTTAAAAAAAAATTTCAATTTTTCTACCTGTGGAATAGTCAATGTTCAGTTAAGAAAACTACTTAAGTAGCACCATTTTGTACCTTGAAATCCATATTTTCCCGGCGGAGGGCCCCCAGACCCCCCCCCCCCAACCTCATCATGTTTTGGTGTGAACGGAGTTATTGCTTCCCCTCATGTAAACCTCACGCCTCGCCACTGTGTTACAGACGGGCATTGTCAAGACATAGGTTCCTTTTTTTTATAACGCAAACCAATTATTATAAATAAAATATGCTTTTATCTCCGAATAACTAACTAAACTGTGCTAACCTGGGTTTAAATATTGATATAACTTATCTTTTGAACCTAAAAATAAAAAATAAAAATTGGCGTACATGTTTTTGACGTGATAACGTCTTATAAATCGATGAACGCCGGCTGCACGCACGAAAAAGCATGACTCATTGTCACGTTCCGCCTGAGCCGAGCGTGTAAGCGAGGGCGCGGAGCGTTCGGCTTGAGACGAATCTTTTTAGGAGCAACACCTGACGCCCTAGAAGGACAAGATGGGCTTGTAGAAATTAAATTTCCTTCTTCAGCAGCTGGCAGAAACGTTGCGGAATCAGTTGCCGAAGGGAAAATAAAATATCTGTCACTTGTTGGAAACGAATTACAACTGAAAAAATGTAACGAATATTATTACCAAATACAAGGACAGCTCCACATAACAGATCAAAATGTATGCCTTTTCGGTATATGGACATCAAAAGAACAAGAAATGGTTATTATAAGAATAGAAAGAGTAGATATATTCTGGAAGAATGAAATGGAACCTAAATTGGTCAAGTTCTATGAAGAATGTTTGCTCCCAGAACTTGTCGACCCCAGACATACATGTAATATGGAGATTAGGGACCCATTTTCCAACAAGAAATAAATTATGCAAACAAGTCCGTAACAGTCTGCGGGACTGCAAGAACATGCTGCGCATAGGAAAAGTAGTAGACTGACATATAAGTCATTTTACCTGATTAAGTTTATAATATTATGTACATTATTTGTAGATCACAAACAACTGCCTTAGTAGAACTGTTTTTCTAAGGAGTAAATGTTTATTAATCAATATTGTAGGATTTTGGATGCTGTTCACCGATGTCATGTAACAAGAGTAATTTATCTTTCCTCCAAATATATATCACTTAGTGTTTTAATTTTGCATTTTGATGCAAATCCTGTGATGCATTAATTAGTATTCTAAACTGGATTATAGTATTAGGTGGCTATAACTATCAATTGTATGATGACATGTTCATAAATGAGTAGGCTAGGGTATATTTTGTGTGACTTAATAATATATATAGACTATATAGAAACTATAGACTATGTACAGGAAGTCCTGAAACGGCCGTAAATTAAGCACACCGCACGTGAATGGTGGGCAAAATAACAACATTTTTGACGTGACAACGTCTAATAAATCGATGAACGCTGGCTGCACGCACGAAAAATTGTCCCACTACGGATGTGTCCTGTTTATTATTTTTTTTTCCTAACCTAACTAAAAACTAAGTGTGTTTTGGAGGGGTCCGGGTTAGGGAGGGACCTAAGTGCGTCTCAGAAATAAAAGTAAATTTATTAATTAAATTGTAGATTTCATTTCACTCCTTCTTTGTATCCATACAAAATAGTGATAATTCAATAAAAATTATTCAAATTTATTCATAAAAGTATGCAGAGGTAGAATTTATCATACAAAAGATAGAAATATTTTAAAAAAATTTCTTCCTCAAAGGATATAATATTTTAAATGCCTAAATGGTTTGGTTGCAAAAACCTATTACGGCTAAGTCTCAGGCCGAATATGATATTTCATTTTCTTCTGGATCAATCATTTCATCAACGTTTTGTTATGACGTCACATTAAACTATCATCCGTAAACCCACTTTACAGACAACCAATTTTTTCTGTTTTTTTTCACACAATGTGGCAACACAGCATGCGGTTAGTCGCCTCTTGCGCTCAATAGGTTTCATACTAACAGAGTACGCGGGTTCAAATTATGGTCAGTCCAAAAATTATCTTTCGCTAGAACGGTAGTTGTATTATATTTGTTGAGCGTAAGAGAGGAATAACCGGCATGATGTGTTGTCACTTTGCATGCGAAAAATGTTGCCGTACAACATTTTGCCACTAACATTTTCGTCTTCAATTTTGTCCAGGAATATCGTGGTGTGCTTTATTATACTGCCGTTTCAGGACATTCTGTATGCATTATATGTTGGCACAATAAGTCAGCATAATATCTCTGCAAAAGCTTATGCATATAATTAATACTACTTTGAATTTAATTTCAAACAAATCATTAAAGTTAAATTAACGCTCAGAGAAAAAGAATCATTTTCCTTGAATATGCAGGCCAGAAAGAAATGATTCTTCAATTTGGCTACATTTGCTATATGAATAGGCCTACGAATATGAATAAATAACCATGTATTCAAGTGTTGTGATAAGAGAGAAGCCGAACGCAAAATAATCTGTTACAAAGCGTTAGAATTAGGAGGCTAATTTAA
This sequence comes from Bacillus rossius redtenbacheri, assembly GCF_032445375.1. Taxonomy (NCBI): domain Eukaryota; kingdom Metazoa; phylum Arthropoda; class Insecta; order Phasmatodea; family Bacillidae; genus Bacillus; species Bacillus rossius. The sequence goes on along the minus strand of NC_086330.1, from coordinate 180,388,751 downwards.
TATTGTAATTTATCAATAGTATGCCAATGTATGTGTGATAGTGCTGTAACTATGCAGACATTTAGTGTTGTTATTGTGAACATATTGTAATATTGTGTGATAAGTAGTACAATGTGTATTCTAAAACTTTGTCTGCATCTCATATTAAAGATGAGGTATTGTTTATTGGAATTATTGTGTCACACAGTTTCAGAAAAAGTGACGATGTAATTACTGTATAAACATAAAGTGGAAGTTTTATGCAGTTGCAGGTCTAGTAATTGCTGACTTACTATCACCATATTACCCTTTTGTTGTTTTACTTTGCGTACCTACATCTTTGTACTGACTTGTTGCGTTTTAAATGACGATATTTTATAAGGGGAAAAAAAATATGGAAACTGGTGTGTAACTCCTCGATCATCAACCGTGTAGAGTATGTAAGACCTACTATTTACATGTGGATGAGTATTTAAAGAGGTCATGGGACATAATTGTCTGTTAAACATCTTCTCGGTCTACCATAGCTATTCAAAAGCAAAAATGGGGAATCTAAAAAATTAACTACCATATAAAATAATCCTTTTACCGTAGTTGCAATAACAATTTCAATGTTTTGGCTTATTATTTGGTCAGCACATGAGCAGTTAATGGAACAGTGCTCGTGGCGATGTGGTAGTTATTATCAGCAACAATAAGAGAACTATGTAGATACGTAGGCCTATGAATTTTTTAAAACAAGGCCTTATGAAAATGTTCCTCGTGATATTTTAGGATGAAAATATTACGTCTCATGTTTGTTCTGTTTATGATTGCCATTAATTATTGTAAACATTTCTCTCAATGATTATTCCCCGTGTGATGGCATGGTAGAATTCCACCACAGCCTGCTGGACTTGGCACATTACATATAATTACCAACCTTTTTTTCTTATTTGTTTTCAAACACATTATAAAGTATTTGTCAAACCAAATAAAAACTGAAGTTGCAAAAATATAAGATTCTGTGCATACCGTCTTCCTACATAATTTGAGTTAGAATGTGGTTTTGCAATAACCTACTGCAATTAATTTCAGTCACTAAAAAAATGCAATGTTTTTGTTCGGCTATTTTATTTTGTATACAACTGGAATTATCACTGGCAAATACTTGTAATATACCTTCTCTGTTACTCAGGACCGGTAGTACACCTAAAACGTTTACCGAAATCTGATGTAACCAAAACCTTAAAGTTTGCAGCATGCCAGAAATCCATTAAAACGTGTTTTTGTAACTCGTCAAAAACTTCAGGACATAATTCAAAATTAAGTGTTTCATAATATTGATGTTATCTATAACATGCTCATAACCTATGATAGAATTCTAGTTCTGATAACAAATCTGCTCTTTTCTGAAATTAAAAAAAAATCAACGTGTGTCCACGTTTTAAAACTATGTAGTCTCAGATTAATCGCAGGTAATACAACTTCCATAACAAAAAAATATTATTATATACAGTAGATAGAGTCTCGCTAATAGGGACTTGTCGGAACCGGACCCTGTCTGGATCACCGAATGTCCGGATGAAACGAAAACCACTTTAAAATGTTTCAAAAACAAGCTTTATAGCCAAAAAGTATATATATATATCTTATATATAAAATTCTCGTGTCACAGTTTTCGTTGCCATACTCCTCCGAAACGGCTTGACCGATTTTGATGAAATTTTTTGTGCTTATCCGGTATCTATGAGAATCGGCCAACATCTATTTTTCATCCCCCTAAATGTTAGGGGTAGTCCACCCCTAAATTTTTTTTTAATTTCCAGTTTTTGGTAGGAAATCACCATGGCAACGGCTGTTGCTTTGTTGATGCTTCATTCGTCTCTATGGCAACGGCTATTTCATTGTTAGTGCAGTCCTCATCACCGTTGAAATTTTGCAAGTACTTTAAATATCAAAAATTGCCCTTTTTTTTCAAGTATATATATTTTACAGACTTGAAACTTCACAGTAATGTTCCTTATGTTACGCAGGATGACATTTTCCGAAAATTAGATCCCATAGCATAGGTGATTAAAACCAGGCAACAGTGGGTACTTAGTCTGCATGAGAACAGGATTTTGCATTGTTCATGCCTTCTGCGTCTCCATGGCAACGGGCATCGCGCGGCAGTGGCGTACACACAAGGAGGGGCATGTATAATGAGCTGCGCAAGAGTGATCTGCCTGAAGACTGCCGTAGCGAAGTACGGGTACATCAGTTGTACGTTGCGTGAACGAGTCGGGAAACCATCGGTGCTATTCATTTTCTCTCCGGTACATTATACAGCATTGTAATAAATTTTCACTGAATTTTTTTTATTTACCATTACTGTAAATGGGAGATGTGGCTTAATTTTTTTCCATTAATATATCCGTGCGAAGCCGGGTCGGGCAGCTAGTATATATATATAATTGATGAAACTAACGTTTATTCATCATAAAGTACATATGTATATAAGACTTCAGGCGACTGAGAGCAAGCGGACCCTCTCTTAGAATTGTAATTTCTCGTTTTTCTGTGCCACAACACTTTTTTTAAAGATTCGTCTGTATTAACCGGATGTCCGGACTAGCGGCGTCCGGATTAGCGTAATTCTACCGTATAAATAAATATATATTAATATATACACATAAAAATGAAGTAAGGCATACAATATCAAGTTTCTGCAAAATACGTAATTGCAGAAAACTCAGAAATTTACAAAAATCCCAACATATTAATTCATCATAAACTAAATCCTTTTTTACCTTGGTTATTTGTAACAGATTTAGGATATCTGAAATTATTTAATAAAATTAAAAAATAACTTCCTAATTTACCAAATTACATATACAAATTAAATTTTATATGTATATCTTACTTGACTGAGTATGCACAGGCAAAAGGAACCTCTCGTAATAAGTAAGTTTCGCAGGGGCACAGTTATTCATATCATTAACTTGCTTTCTTTTTTATTTGTCTTTCCTCCTGAGCACGTTTCATACTTTCACTGTGACATTTTTACCCTCCCTCACTTTCTGTAGGTAGCTAAGTAAATATAGGCCTACATTTCACTACTATCATTCTGTAACAGTAGTGTAACATTTGTTCTATATCCGTTTTTATTCTTCGTATTGTAATCTATTCGTATAAGTTAACATACCTAAATATCCAATTGCGTCTATCTCAGTTTCAATTTATCAGCATGGATATAGATGTGACGGCCAGAACACAGACATCCAAAAAGATATGTATTACCTCTGTATCAGTTTCAAAAAAAAAGCTAATTTTTGACAGTTCTAATTTTGCGCCAGTATGATTTTGACAGCATACACTCTAAAGCTGAATTATTGAAAGTTCACTAATTCACAAAGATGGATGAAGCAGTTTTAACTATTTGAATCTGTGAAAATAATGTATGTTAAAACAGTGAATATTAACAGATTTCGTTTAAAAGTGTCAATATTTCACAAATGAATTAGTGAATATTCACCGATTGTTTCTGTTTCCACATAATAGTTTTAGTTAATTGAAGCAGAATAAAATCACCCCTTCATCGGTGCTGCACCTGATGGCCTCATTGGAAGTCATACAATAGTGGAAATAAAGTGCCCAGCATCAGCATACGAAAAGGATCTAAGAGAAACCACGAACGAAGGAAAACTGAAGTACCTGACGTTTTCCGATGATAAAATGAATTATGTCGCTATAAATAAGAAACATGAATATTTTTAATATAATACAAGGTCAGCTACATGTCACACAAAGGTAAAGCAGAGGGAAATCTCAAAAACAGTTTTAGAAGTGTGTCTTTAGCATGTATTTTGCAAGGACGTACGAATATTTTCAAATAATATTTAATTTCCAGTAACCATAACAAAAAACTTTAATTTCAGGAATTTATCGCTTTACAGAGTAGCGTTGGATAGAAATTACGGTCAATTCATGTATACGTCCTTAGCATGAAGTTTTCAGTTTGTATTATTATTGTTGTTCAATTTCTGTGACAGAAATTGTGTGAGCGGGAAATAATTTTTCAGTACACTGCGTATAAATTTCAACAATGTCTTCATTGCACGTTTTTGACATTACACACTCAGTTTTAAACGGTAAAGTTTTGATATGTTGTTAGACAAATTAAATTGTACAGCTGTGCAAAAGTTAAGCTTTCGACAAATTTGCCATAGATTATAGTCATTTGCCTATATTCCTGGGCTAGGTCTAATGTGCATAGCCTACGTAGTAGCATATGACTGTGCTGGGACGAAAGCCAAACACAGGTACATTCTCAGAACTGGCGGTGGAGACCAGCCCTCCTTCCTCTACGGCGCCTGCAGCCGACTGTCTGCGAGAGAGGGGGGGTAACGCGCCGTCATCCCCTCCCTACCTACTGTAGATACGCGGCGAGCCCAGAACGGTGACGCCCCCAGCTACAAACTCCGCCTCCAGGGCGTTCCGTTCAAGGTTATCCGGACACATACCGAGTTCTCACGCGTATAGATACGAACCTTAAGGGGCCCGCCTACCTGGGCACACATACGGTGTGCAGAGCTTCAGGAAAAACAACGCGATTTCAAAACTACTCAAGATATCCGAGTGGGGCCTATTTACGAATAGCATTTAAGAGTTCGCTGAGGCCCGAAAAGTACTTTTAAGTTCAGATTAAGTTTTTAAACTGTATTTTTAGAAGCGTTAAAATGCCTAAAACGCGTGTTTTCAGAGTAATTTTTAGGCATAAAACAATCAGTACAAATTCTTGAAAGCACTTAAGGGGCTTGCATAACACCTTTATCTTCATTTCTCGGCCATATAATGTTACGGTCACCGCTCAAATTTCACAGTTATCCTGTGACGACGAGACGAATGCGCGCCAGTTCAGAGACTTGCGCTTAGAGGCTATACCGCGCTGGAAGCACCAGCGAGCGTCGCGCTTATCATCCCGCCTCACTAACACACATACACCCCTGACGAGGCGGGGCCCTTAACTATGCGGAGGATTTGTTTGCCCGAGCGACGACCCCAACCCGCTAGGGAACCTTGACCTTCCCTTGCCCCCTCCCCCTCTTCCATCGCGGCAGATTATCTTGTAGCTTTATAGAAAATAATCATATTATAGATTATGTATGTTTACTTAAAGACTACTCTGGATATAATCCTTTTTATAAGGTTTGCAAGAGTAGTTTATTTATATTTATTGCACACATGATTATATTTTTAACACACATATATATATATATTATATAATATAATACAGTTTATATTATATAATAATTCATATCCTTTTAGCTTGCTTATACAGGTTTCCAGGGCGTTATTCTGTCATAATTCTTATTCTTATTTTCAAAGAGAGATCTGGTGTATATTTTTAATTCTCTTATTCTTAATTAATTCTTTTCAGTTCATTTATCTAATTTGATATAATATTCCGGCTGTTCGATTACACTATACACAAGAAGAACAGCCAAAGAAACTTGTGTAGGAGATTCAAAGAGTTATTTTATTTTTCTGTAGTAAGTTATTCCGTATCGGAAAGCAGATCTTCCATCAGAGATTGTTCGTGCATCCAACTATCGAAACGCTCCAGTCTCTTGGATACTTCAAAGGTGTAATTTCTCCATATGTCATAAGTCGCGGCAGTTCAGCTAATTTAATTACAAATGGCTGGGAGGCCGCGCGCGGCCGGGGTTGTTGCGAACTCTGTCGGCGCCTCCCCACCCCTCGCCACACGCCCGCGCCCGCTCCGCTCGCCTGTGACACAACTTGGTAATAAAATCAGTGCGCCCCCCCCCCTCCTGGTTCAGGACGCGGGTCGACGCGCGGCGACCTGGAAACCCGGAGTTCCGAGCGGTCTATTCTTAGCGACGAGCGGCCGATGAGGCTCGCTACCTGCGCCAAGGCTCCGCGCGGATCGGAACAGCCGGAAGATGGCCACTTAAAAATACGCGCGGTTGAGCAATGCAAACATCAAAAATAAAGTTTTAAATATGAGAAAAAACATAGAAATTTCTTAAATCAAAAAAGGTAATTTTAAAAGCATTCTTCGTTCAGGGTTTATTGAATGTTGTATTAACGGAGTGGCGTACTAAATATAATTGATTGCCTACTATCATACTTTTTGACGTGACAACGTCTAATAAATCGATGAACGCTGGCTGCACGCACGAAAAATGGTCCCACTACGGATGTCCCACTACGGATGTGTTTACGCATGCGTGGCATCTGTCTGGTATGTTTCGGACGGTACAGAGAACTTGGCCGGCACGTGGCGGCGTACTGCTCAGGTTTCACCCCGCCATGCTGCAGGGATAGGCGGGTCGCGCCGGTTGGATCACGCCTGCGCATGTCACCACACACGGCTTGGGGCAGACGACAACATAGTGGGGTTCAAAGTTATTGTTGTGCACCGCGCCACGGGAGTATATTCGCAAGGAAATGGCGTTATTACAAGTACGTATTATTATAATTACTAGTGTACATCAGTTTATTTAAAAAGTGTTGTATAAGTATTGTTTTAGCTGTGTAACTAAATATTTATTGCTGGTATGATACTTTTCACGCTTTAGTTTGACATTGGTAATTATTTGTCATGAGTTATTATTTGATCAACTAAATCACACACCGTATTATAGTTATGAGCCCACGAGCGTGTAAATATTTCGAGTCCAACAGTGAATATGCTAATTAAAAGAAATTCAAACAAATATCGTGCGTGGAATATTATCTATTTATAACATCTGAAACAATTATTTTCAATATGGCCTCGTGACCGTGCGGTTAGCATGGCTGACTGTTGTCGGTTCGAATCCCGGCAGCTGTGAATTTTTTTTTGTACTTGTAAAAATAAATACGGTGCACGCAACATTTCTGAAGTAATAAATATATTTGAATTAATGAATGCAAATAAAAGTAAATTTATTAATTAAATTGTACATTTCATTTCACTCCTTTGTATCCATACAAAATAAGTTAGTGGTAATTCAATAAAAATGACTCTCTTTTGTTCATAAATGTATGCAGAGGTAGATTTTATCATACAAAAGATAGAACATTTTTTAAAAAAATTCTTCCTTAAAGAATATAATATTTTTAATGCCTAAATGGTTTGGTTGCAAAAACCTATTACGGCTCAGTCTCAGGCCGAATATGATATTTCCTTTTCTTCTGGATCAATAATTTTATCAATATTTTGTTATGACATTGTCACGTTAAACTATCGTCCGTAAACCGACTTTACAGACAACCAATTTTTTGTTGTTGATAATGTTGAATTATCTTAGTAGCAATGAAACAAACATGGCTGCTGTGTGCACATGTGCATACGTGTACACTTGTTTATTTATTTATTTTTTGATTCAAAATGAAGTTATGATTTTAAACACTCATACTTTTCGGCTATGCAGTTTTTCAGTTTTGTAACAAAATATGAAGTACTTCAACATAGTGTTTGGGCTGTACCGTATTGGAAAAAAAAGATAATCTCAAACGTTTATGGTGAATATTCCCAGAAACGAACGACGCAAAAAAAAATCATGGTAGCCAACATTTTCTTTTGAAAAGTTAACGACTTTAGGGTTTCTAGGATTACGATAAATACCGCACAGTTCGCTGATTCCCAAACAAAATAAGGGCGTTAGTTATAGCACTGAGTTGTGACTCTTCTTCTCCCTTGCTTTGTGGCGCGGAGTCGTGTTGGGTTGAAAAATTAAAACTAAAAAAAAAAATAGCATTACAGTTGTATGGTTAAAAATGTTTATAAAATAATTAAATTACTTCAAAGATCAGGTGTGGTGTGTATAAGATTATATAGATTATTTTTAAAATCGCTTGTTTTTATTTATTTATAAGATTGGATTGCCCCCAACGCCTCTCTCATAGGACCGCCACTAGTATTTATTCACTTGATTTACTGTGTGTTACGTCACGTAAAATAAGCCATGATATTGTACATGCCCACCGCTTTGGATACGTACTATGTGCCGATGCCTTAAGGCCCCGCCTACCCGGCCACACCTGAGGCGTGCAGAGCTCCAGGAAAAACCACGCGATTGGAAAACTGCTCAAGATATCAGATCGGTGTCTGTTTACGAAGAGTATATAATAATACGTTGAGGGCATATTAGAACTTCTGTTTGTGGATTTCGACTTTTAAACTGTAATTTCGGAAGAGTGAAAATGGCTAAAACGCGCGTTTTCAGAACAATTTTAGACATGAAACACCAGGTAAAGAGTCTTGAAAACACCCACCTTTATCTTCATTTCTCCGCAATATAATGTTATGGTTACCTCTCAGAGCCATAGTTGCCCTATGCACGACGAATAGACTGCGCGCCAGTCCACATCCTTGCTCTTAGAGGCGATACCGTGCTAGTAGCACCAGCGAGCGTCGCGCTTATCATCCCACCTTACCAACACAAATACACCCCTGACTAGGCGGTCCCCTTAATTTAATCGCGAAATGTTATTTGGGATTTTTTTTATGCTGGCGATATATTTGAAAGTATTCTTTTGGTATATTGTTATGGACGTAAAAACACATTGTAATCAGCATGCGTAGTTCGCTGCTATCTCTGATTGGAAAAAAACTGAACATGCTTTGCAGTGATTGGCTTGTGCTAGCTATTCGATACACTTTGATTTCAGCTGTCCTTAAATGTTGAATGAGTAGCGTTTTGGACAATCTTTCTTGTTTTAAACGTTAATACTAATCCATTAGCATTGTTAATATTTACAATTATTTCGGTGCAACAAAATACATATGATTTATTTTTTTAAAAAAAAAGTGTCCACACAAAATGTTAAAGTGCTGTTTTATGAAAATGCTCTCTTTACTTTATTTCATTCATCTTAGTCGTTTAATATTTTTGAAAGCATGTTCCATTTGCGTTAGGAATGGGAATTTTTCCTCCTAGCTAGAGAATATGTTATTTTTTCTCTCCCTTTACCACTCACCACCCTCTGCTTTTTTTCCGAAGCATTGATCTTCCAAGAGCCAAACTTTCCGTAACCAGGCTACCACATTAAAGCCCTAACCAAAGTATGATTTAAAGGACTTCAAAGCATTCGGATTTTCGGATTAGGCGTGTGTTGCTTAAAAATGTATAGGTAGTCTTTTGAGGCGTATGTTATTTTTACGGAGGATATTATGCGTTTTTCTGATTTTTCTAGTTTGAATCTGTGCTGGGAAAGATTTATTTTTAATGGCATCCGTAAAACAACCGGCGAGAAATACGGAGCGCACTAACATTTATATTATATTTGAAACGAAAATAGAAACGAATATATTTTATAATATTCAGTGTATTAAAATAGAAAGCTTGCGGTGACAAAAGTGAATGGAAAATTTTTTTCCTGTGCATCAGTATTGTAAAAGACCTTCTTTCACACTGAGCTACAGATTATTTTAAGAAATGTTGAAAAATAAAACGGTACTTTCATTAAAGTATTGAACTAGGTCTTCACGTATGTTAACTCTCGTGGATATTTCATATTAATTAACATGTAGTGTATTTCTAAAACAATGTTTAGAATTATGCTAAGCTGGCATTTTTGCCGCAAACAATTTTTAAATGGTTTATGCAATTAAGCCTTTTAAATGTTATATTTGCTAAATACAAAACCATTGGTAGATAAATGTTTCGTTTTAAAATACTTTATAATAAAATAATAGTTTTTAGTTACAATATATGGTAAAATAATTGTATTTTGAAGAATCTATCTCAAAGTAACAATGCGAATAATGCATGTATTCCCATAAGTAATAAACTAAACGTTGATGGATGATACTAAAATATAAATATTTCCTCTTAAATATTTTTGGAATAAATAGGGGAAATATTTTATTTTGCAATAGTTTTGCGAACTTTTCAATAAGTGGTGGAATTAAGTCACAGGTGGACCATCTAACTGCTATCTCAAGTGTCATGAGTTAGCTGTGGATTGGATAATTTCTGGATATTTCTCCTGCAGTGTTTGTATATATACAATTCACCAAATTAAAATAATCCCCACGTACAAAGTTTTTTTTCCTGTTCGGAAAAGCGTGCGCCAGCAATTTTTTTTTTTCGATCACAATTTAAAATCAAATGCGCTAGCACGCAGTATGATAAAATAACTGATAAACTGATCGACTTTTCTATGACAAAAATCATAACGTTTATGGATTCTGAAATCAACAAAGCAAGGTAATGTTCCAGTTATACAGAAACTTTTTAATTTTGGGTGATCATCATCCAGTTGACCCTTCATTCAAGGGTCAATTAGCCAATGTAAAAATTGCAATCTCAAGTGAATATTGTTGATGTACTCTGTTTTGATTAAGTATGCAGAATCGCCAGGAATAAATTTTCATTATTTACTCACTATTAGTAGTTACAGTATAATTCATGAGGTTCCATGACAACTGATTTTGCACTTTAGTTCACAGCCTTGTGTACATAAAAGAATTTTATACTTATCAGTTATCATTGTGAAAGACTTTGGTATTCGAGGCGATTGCCTATCAGATGCATACAATTATTCAACTTAAAAGTTATATTTATTGATTTTGTCTTTACAATAGTGGACTTAATATTTTCACACATGAATTAATTATAATACTAATTTAATTAAAAATGTTAGAACTACGCTTAAATTTGCTTAAACTATGTTCCTGAAATTTATATATAATATTATATATATACACATTTACATCTAATACTTCCAAATTGTTACATGAATGAAACTAAAAAAACGAGGGAATTGCGCTTGTTAAGTTTACACAATAAACAATAGGATTTAATTCATTACACACTTCCTTAATGTTTTATTTTCAGCTGCTGAACAAACATTCGGCCGAGTACGTATATGTAAATGATTCCTTCCGTAATTCTTTCCGCAAGAGCATAAAGCTAGGGTGGTTTGGTTCTATTTTATTGCGTTCATCCACACAGCGAGAAGTCACAACGCGCAAAATCTATGATCGAGCAGCCAGTCACAAACAGGACGCCGGAAGATCCATCATTCTATGAAATTATATAATGCATTTTTTTGACATTCAAAGCATAATACGATAGAAATCCAACTAGCAGAAAACACTGTTTAATGTTACATTTTGTAATCACCAGAAATGTTTGCTAGTCAGCATACTGGATATAAGTTCAGAATATATTTTGACTGTCGTCTCAAACCACGCGGGAGCTTCAAGCATGCCCTTGAGAAATATTAAAGTTGTTATACTAACTTGAATTTTTCCTTTTACAATTATAGGTTGGCAAAATTTTCGTCGTTCATAAAACCGACAAGTCACTTCACAAGGTATTGTAAAACTGTATGTCATCATTTATGCGATAACACGTTGTGTCTGGGTTGCCATAGACGGAAGTCAGTATTGTGGGGCAGCTTTCTAAAGCAATGTAATTTATACCGAGTGTCCCATAACTCAAAGTTAAGCTGAGAACAGTTGATTGACAAAATAATCACGGTTTTGTTTCCAAAAATCAAAATTTAATGTGTCTTAATTTTTGAGTTACATGGTTTTTTTCGAATTGTATTTAATCCCCAACCTGCACCAAATTATTAGATACTATAACCAAAAACATTTGCTACGAAATCAAATACAACCGTACTGTTGATAACAAATAAAAAAATTCATACATGCTAAAAATTCTTAATCTGTTAACTTTGACACTTCATAATATAAAAAAAATACCCTGAATCTTTTCAAAAACTTGCTAAGCCAGCAAAGTAATTTTTTTTTACAGTATGACTAGTGGTATTTGCCCGATTTTTTTTTCGCCGCGTAAGGCTTCCAAATAGTTTTTTTTTTTAATATAGCATGTTTGATTATATTTCGAATTCTTTTCAATTGTAGACTTAATTTATGGTCGCGTAGCAAAAGTTTTTATTCACAGTATGCAATATTTTGTTGCAAATTGTGGATTTTAAATGGTTTACAAAAATGCCTTAAACTTGAAAACTACGACAATTTTTTTTTCCTTTCAGAACCGTAATTTACTGGCTTATCAACTGTTCTCTGCTTGGCGTTAAGTTATGGGACATTCTGTCTGTATAGTTAAGAGAAAAAAAATATTGTTTACTTGTGTGCTTGGAATAATGTATTAGGTCACATTCTCAGAGGATAACAACACCGTCGTTGCCCAAATATATGCGCAATGCATGACTTTTTTTATTTTACATTAATTATAGGCATCATACTGTTTAAATTAAGAAAAAATATACTTAACGAACTTAAGACCTTTTTAACATGTTCATTTATGCATATAACCAATAAACGTGTTAAAATTCTGAATTGAGGATCCACTAGTTTTTGTATTTTTATTTTGTTAGGTCTAACCCTTGTAATTTATCTTAATAAGTGTTTTAATAATTTCTTTTAGGCTTTCGTTTCAAAAATGAATGTAAAGTTAGTAACAACCAGACGATTTCAACACATTTTATATCTATTCAGTAAGTTTATATTATAAAATATGTTTGTAACATCTTGCAAAAAAATTGAGCAATACAGAATTATGAGTTCAGATTCACATTCAAATGACAAAATAGCTTTCTTAGGAAATACAGAATTGCCAGGTTGATTCGCAGTGCTTTCTACCTAACTTTGACAAATAAAAAGTTCATGGTTAAGGGTCTGTAAAACGATCGTTTTTCATGCTAAACTCGTCATATACCATACTTTTAACGTTGGCTGCTTATTATACGCGTGGCATGCAGGAAAGGCGTAATATCAAAACCATGGACCGAAATGAGCTTTTTTTTTTTTGTTACTAGTATGCACTGAAGTCTATAACTAGGGAAAGCACTTTTCTCTGACTTTTATTTCATACTTTTAAGAACTAAACGAGTTTTGATCACGCCATCAATGCGCATTACTAGCAGTAGAAACAAATAATTCACAGTATAATGTATTATTTTACCATTTTAATTTTTGAACATAAAAGGTTCTCGTAAAAAAAAATGCAGATATGTGTTCAGGTTTATAATAAGCAGGATTTAATCTGATGTAGTTTTTCTAGGGTAAAAAAAATAAACTTAGATAAGAAAACTAAGTAAGATTTTAATTTTTTATATGAACACCCCAACTTCTAGGGGTTAACCACAGCCTAGAAAAATCCAGCCACAAATTCTCTCATTACACCCACCCCTCTTTTTTTTTACCCCCTTTAGTGCGCCTGGCTAGTTCATATCAAGTGTGAAAAGCGCACGACTCGAAACGTTATCTGCCGCAACTGAGTGGCGAGCTGAAACCCTCCCCCCCTCCCCCTTCATCACTTTTTCCTTTTTCCATCCTAACCTCCCCTCCTCCGTCTGTAGTCCTGAGAATTAACTTCCGCGCCATTTGCCCTTGGCACGCGGGTCGGCGACTGTTATTAGCTGCTATCAGACAGCCCGGCGCTGCGCCCTCCCCTCCACTCCCCTATTCCGCCTGTCCCTCTCCCCTTCTTCCCCCACTCCCTCCCATTCCTTCCCCCCTCTCCCCGCCCTCACAATTACAGCACGCGACGGTAGCGCCGCGGTGGTCGGCGTAGTGGCGAGGGGAAGCCCGTCCTTCTACAGCCATCTCCTCCTTAATTAGCAGTCATTATGATGGTTGCCCCGCAGTAGCTCTGAGCGCGGCCTTCGCTGAGTTCGAACCCCTCGCCCTCCCGAGTTCAAGGTCGCCTTAACGCCTCTCCCCTTTCGCATCCTCCGCTTCCCTCACCCACGAACTGGCTACATATTTGCAGCGAGAGTTATGCCCACTGTGGCACAACTATGCTGTACGTACTTAGACGCTACGGTTTTCTGTAGTGTTGGTATTCCTTAGCAATGCAGCAAAATGTACTTTGATTAAAATATGTACCGAGCGACGATAACTTTTTCCATCTGTTATGATTGTAATAAATATTTGTTACGTGACTTAGTTGTTTTACGGCCGAACATGGAATTTGTATAATTCAAAATATTATTCCTCAATGGTCAGGATAAAGTTGTAACGGGTTTCTTAAGCATATAGCAGCCCATATGAAGAGACTGGTTGCAAATATGGAATAAAAGTATTGACGCCTATAAAGCAGTAAATAACATTCGTTAAATGTTATTATTTTTTAACGTAGGTATACATTTTCACCGTGGTTACTAGTTTTAATTGTGTTCCAAAAAACGAAAAAAATTAATTTCATGAGCACAAAGTTTCTTCCTTAATGATACGTGGAAATAATCAACCAACACTTGTACACTGATGCCACTTTATTTTGAATTTATTTCAATACTTCTAAGTTTGGTAAAGTTATATTACGTGCCAGGGTTGAAGCACTTAAGGAGTTCGCCTCGTCAGGGGTGTATTTGTGTTGGTAAGGCGGGATAAGTGCGACGCTCGCTGGTGCTTCTAGAGCGGTATCGCCTCTAAGAGCAAGGCTCCGAACTTGCGCGCAAATCTTCTCGTCGTGCATAGAGCTACTATTAGATTTGAGTGGTAACGTTTAACTTATATCGCGGAAAAATGAAGGTAAACGTTTAATGGAAGTCCCTTGAGTGCTTTCAAGAATCTGTACTTGGTGTTTCATGCCTAAATATTATAATTAAACAAACTACCCGTTTTAGTTATTTTCACTTGCCTAAAAATACAGTTTAAATATAAATATGGAAACAGAACTTAAACAAACAGAATACAACTAAAACAAATATCTATTTTGCAGGAGGGATCCAGGTTAGGAAGGGACCTAGGTGCGTCTCAGGCCGAAGCCTATACGCCTAGTCAAGCTGGGATTAGCCATGAAGGGAAGGGTCGCATGCATCATGTGTTATGTGCGGGGATTGGCCAGCCACGGGAGTGTATGAAGCCATGACCAACTTCCCTATATTAAAAAAAACTACGCTAAAGTTGGCCCAGGTAAAACCTGCATAGACACAGGGAAAACCCTGGGCACAGTGACGCGGGAGGCAGAGGATGCTCTGGATGAAGAGTCGGTCGGGGCAGAAAAGAGTCTATCATGCTGGGCGGGGTGGCGCAGGGGGGGGGGGGGGGGCACATCGATGCGAGGGGCCGATTTTGTATTGTAACTGGTCTGGATGTTGACAACCAAGGACGCAAGCGCCCCTGGTGGTAGGTGGCTACACTCAACCCGCACCCGACTTCCACAGCAGCACCTTAAGGAAGGAAGTCAAAAGCGACTTACTAACTATAGGCGCTCAATTAAAACATAGTTCACTAAGTGTACGCCATGCAGAAGCCTCCTCCTGAAGTACTCATTCCCCCTCAGCTATTCTTGAATGCTTTCCCTCGGATATCTCGAGCAGTTGTCAAGTAGCGTGGTCCATGTCCTCGCTGTGCACACGGGTGGGCGGCGGCCCCATGTTCTGCCGCGCGCACCCGTGACGCGGAAGCATCGCTCTGCGCGTGACGTCACCGCCGCGGCTGTACCCGTGCTGTAACGCTCGCGTGAGGTGCGATGGTGTTAAAATCGGCGCGCGACACTTGCTTGAACGAATGACGAGTGTCGCCGGGTGGACCGCCGCGTGCTGCGTGCGCGCAGGCCAGACAGACAGCGCCCTCCGTGGCCGTGGCCGCTTCTGGAATCAGTCGCACCAATTTGTATCTATAACTAAGTGTGAAGTACAGATTTAAATTAATGTAAATTTTTTTTTCGATGTGTAAGTATTTTAGCTCTCGGTATATGGCATTTGGTAAGTCATTTCGTGAAAATTGGAACGGAAGTCGATGAACAGAAATTTGTAAACAAGATGGCGTACCCACGTGTAGCAACATATAAACTTTCGTA
Organism: Bacillus rossius redtenbacheri; assembly: GCF_032445375.1. Classification (NCBI taxonomy): domain Eukaryota; kingdom Metazoa; phylum Arthropoda; class Insecta; order Phasmatodea; family Bacillidae; genus Bacillus; species Bacillus rossius. The sequence continues at coordinate 180,373,014 of NC_086330.1, read as the reverse complement.
AATGTTAGGGGACATACCCAAAGTGTCGGTGTGCCAAATGTAACTTTATGATAGTGAAATTACCCTGAAATGTATTTGGTAAACTAAAATAGTCATAGAAAAAAGTAATTTCACGTTTTAAAATACATACGATGATTGGCAATACAATAATTATAATACACATTATCCGTCCTACTACCTAATTGGCTTAGTACCATAACGGTAGAGCGCGCACTTGTTGATCTCAAGGCAAGTGGTTTAAATCTCGTTACTGGATATCTATTACTTTTTTAATAACATTTTAATATCATATAGCAATATTGAATCAGTTCAATAAGGTTAAGGTTTGTTAGTAGGAAGTATTTACCGACTGATTTCTGTCGTTCAAGAAAAAAATATATACCTATACAAACATACTTAGTGATATAATATGTGTTAAAATGTTTCAGGTTAATAGTTTAGTAACGCGAAAACCTATAGAATTTTTTTTTTATTTGTAAATTTAACAAGGATAGCATTTTAGTAAAATTTCTTGTCGAAAATAGAGTTCAAAGCCGGGGTTTAGGGTTTCATCAAGTCTTTTGCTTTTATCGAAGACGTTTCTAATATTTTAAAATTTCCTAATGTTACGTTATGCTATCTGCGCGTGATAGTGGCAAGCAATATTTATGATTCAGGCAGCGAATTCTAGCGGCGGGCGTATAAAGTATGTCTTTGATTTGCGTCCAGAAATTTTGTTACTTGAAAAGCGAATATTTTATTTATCAGTATATTTATGATGCTCTGCATAATTTTAAAGAATTCTTCGTTTAAATCCGTGTCCTAGTTTCGTATTATAAGTTTGTTTGCAAAATTAACAACACGAGAACACTAGAATTTGCTCGTTACCGAGGTTAGATGTTTACACATCACTAGCGAATACGGAAAGACTCGTTAACCTTTTTTCACAGACGCCATTGCTGGTTAGGGTGTATGTCATAAGATACTTCAATGATGGACAAAAAAAATATGAATATGCAAACAAACAGAAAAGAGCCAAAATCAACCCTGTCAAAAGTTATTAAAAACATGGCACAAAACGCTGACAACGACGAGGCAAATACCACAATAACAGTTAATAAAGACAAAAAACCACCTTGGACAACACGGGGAAAAACATACTAAGAGTTGATGGATATCTCAACGACAACATAGAGACGTACAGGCTAACCCAGCGATGTGACGAAAAGGTATTCTGAACACCACAACGACGACAGCACCAAACAAACACAGTGGACTTTCTAGGACAAAACATTTGCGACTTTTTAGGAACTAAGATCTGTTTCCTTTTTCAGGCACAAACAGCCATATAGTGACATATAGAGTAACCAGCAGTGGCGTAATGTCGAAATAAAGTCTTCAATCAAGCATCGCCAATGCAAGATCCATTCAAAGCACGTAGCTTTAACTTAATCGTTCGTATTAAAACTTTGTCGCATTTTTTAAAAAGATATTATTAAGGAATAAATAAAAAATCGGATTTCTCTAAACCCCGAAAATCTTATTTTACTAGGCTATTTGGAAAATCAAACATTTATTGATTAGAAAAATTGTTTTTATAATAGTCTTTCATCCTAAAAATAGGTCACATACAAATTTTTAATTTAAATTCTCTATCACACGATTACACGCTTGGATTGAAATATAAAATGAACCTTTCAATTTCTTAAAACTATCAAATAAACACTTATTCAACTGATAAATCAGTGTATGACAAGTTATGATAGTTACATTATTATTTTTAATCATGAGCAAAACACTTATGTATAGAAGCGTCATATATAAAGATACTATTATTCCCTTAAGCCATGCGCTTGTGTGATGAGGTTAGTTAGAAACTATCCTCGAACATGATTTTCTCAAACAAATCTTAAGTCTTCCAATGGTTAGTCGGAACTTACACCACGCCTTTCTAAAGGCTTTGTTAATGTCTGTAGGCATGCCGTAATCATAATTCTCTCTCTCTCCACTTCCAGAAGCTTCGCCGTTGCGCTATAAACTACATGGTAACGCCTAGGCACGATCTCATTTGGCATGCGTTTGGAATTGTGATGAAAACTCCCGTTATTACGTCAAAAATAATGGAATGTTAAACCACGTTGTTCACTACCTGTTTCAAAATAATCACGTTGAAGTATAAACAAACTATAGTTAATTTATTCATAAAAAATTGTACGTTTTCAATTTTACAGCTATCAATATTTAAACGATAGTGAAAGAAAAAAGAGATTACAGATTTATTTTAATTTCTTTCTTTCAAAATGAATGGAAAGAAAAATTTCTTATGCAGTAATCAACTAACTGAAAACTAATCTCCCTGGATTAATTGGGTGGCATTGTTCGTTTTATATTGTGTGAAATACGCTGCATGTATGTTAATGCATCACATAATGTTGTACGCGCACTACAGATTCCATTAGATTGCATTTACTACACGGCAGACAGCTCAAAAAAATAGTATATTATTGTTGATAGACATTGTGGTTAAAAACGGTTTTGTTTGGTTTTAATAACTCGAGCGTCAGCAGTAATTTTTGTTGCCCAATACCCAAGTGTTAAATGCCGCATTACCACACCAATCACGTTGCTTAGCCAAACATGCATTTCCAGACCCAGGTTGGTTTGGAGGAATTATTTTTAATGGTTCTAACAGAAACATTTTCATTAATTTAATCACAATTTTTTTGTTGCAAAATCAGCTTTTTGAAATGAAAATAAAATCCTTTAATTTAAACTTTGAGCATGTTTTGTGGTTTGGAGTACATATCCACCAGATTTATTAAAGCTTTAATGTACAATACCGCTGACCAATATTTTTTCTCTTCCTTGAGTTGAGTCTAGTTACTAATTTTTAAAACGAATGGTAGAAATGCTGCGAGGTTTATGAGGAAACTGTTGTCCTGTGCTATACATGATTCCACCAGTGAAGTCAGATATAAAAATGTGACTCCGACACTATTACTTATTGTTTGCGGCTCGCCTTTTGTAATTGCGGACTCATTGACAAGCCTTTGGACGGAGAAGCATTGTTTCGCGAAGAGCAGGCAATTTTCCCTTCCCCCCCCCCCCCTCCATCATTCACACCTTCACTTCTCGCCTCCTTTGAAAACAGCAATGGGGGAATGCAAAAAAAAACTTTCGGTGCCCTGTTCATTTTCTGCCATGTGTTTGGTAATGAACAGTTTTGGACTGGCACCGCTGGCGTTTTTACATCGCACTCTTGATTCCTCCCCCTTCCTTTTATTCTACTACGACTTGTTAACTTCATTCTCCCTCTCTTCCACCCACCAACAGTTTTCTCCTTCCAATCCCGCGCGGTCCCTTGTACACACATCGCCGTGTTGATGAAGTGCCGTTGTTGTCTGCGATTGTCCTTTTTTCCCCACCCGACTCCACCAGGCTCTACCCACATCACTCAGGCATACCTCCTGTCCTGTATAGCGCGTGTGCGTATGAGTTGTATGAGTTGTACCTCCCCCTGCTCCTACATCAGACACCTCTTTCATGGAGTATTGATTGCGTTGAAGTGCCAGTCACGCTCAAGGCAACCGGCCGACAACACAGCTTTTCTTTTATTTTCTTGCTCTCCAGCTTTTTTAAAAGTATTTGTACATTAACTTTTACCATGGAGCGTGTTACTTAATCAAATAATTTTCTCCCCCCCCCCCCTTTTTTTTTTTTTTGCCCACTGTCCCGCTTTTCACACACTCCTTTCTTGTAGTACACTTTACTCGTTGTGTGAACAAATCCAGCTAAAAATAAACGTGAAAACGAAATGCGAAGCATTTTATTATCATTTAGAAGATACCGTATTAACGGTATTAAGAAAATATATACGCTTATCAATTTTGCTCAGTTTAATTGCTTAGGAAAAATAAAATAGTCTTCATGAACAATACCTTTAAGTTATTAATTTCTTGTGTAAAGGTTAAAACAGTAAACGTTTATGTCATCTTAAACGATTAAACAATGTTTTGTAGCTTGCCACTACGTACGATTTTAGTTAGGCCCCCTATTAATTTTTCGGTTTACGATATTAATTTTGTTTTGTTTAAATGATTAAACGTGAAAGGTTTATGCCTTAAACAACTAAGCAATATTTTGTAACTTGCTTTTACGTACGGTTTTGCAAATTTTAGTCTACTACTTACATGACTGTATCATAGAAAACCACGACTTGCTAAACAATACGTGTGATATTCTTTAAACTATTTAAAATTCATAAACTGGCCTTATTTTCCAACATAAAACATATGTAACCTAATATGACACACACAGTAATTCTGCGCCCGCCTACAATACGGCAGAAACCCGCACAGCGTGTGTGTATGTATGTGTGTGTGCGTGCGTGCGCGCGTGTGTATTATATGGTAGTGATAAGATGCAGAATGACAAGGTCCGTATTAAAACAGTTGGAAAATTCGTACCCAGTCATTATCCAATGCGAAGTTTATAAAATTGTCAAAATGGCCTTTACAGTATTGCTTTTACTCATATTTGAATGCTTTGTAATCGGCGCATTATTTGTATTCATGTGAATTTTAATATCGGTATGATTTTCCAATCTTTATCCGGCTGTACACATGCCTTACTAGCCTGTGCATTTGTTGCAGCCTTGAAATGCAGATCCGAGTGATTTCAACAGTGCCCTTTGCCCTTTCAATGTATGCCAATTTTGTTTAACTTTAACGGTGAAATGAGCATGCTTCACGAAAAAACATACATATAAAATTAATAGTTGTTTTATATTATACTATCAATGTCATTTTCCTCCTAACCATTTTTATTTACTAATATTTTCCATCTAAATTTGTTCATTGACAACTTGTGATTCTCGGATGGATCACAGGATTCCATCAGCAATCTAGGATTTACAGACGAATTATAAATTTATGGGTGGGGGTGTGTGGGAATCTAATTACAATCTATTGTTGAGATCTTCATTAAGTTTACGAGTATCTTCGTAGCTTAACAGGTACTTAGCGTACCCATTTTGAACATAACTCAGAAAAAACTTGTTGGTATAGCAATACAAAGTCCAGACTCTAGTGAAATCCACAGTAAGCACGCCCTTGTCAGCCTCGGGCCTGTCCGCCCTGCCCGCAAGGGAACACACTTCAACTGGCGTGGTTTCCACGAACATACCATTTTCTGAAATGACGAAGAACAATTCCTAGTTGGAAGTCCGTGAAACACCTTTGATGTTGAACAATGTGTACATTGGGGTCATAGCACGGAGAAGCATTATTCTGTCACTCAGCAGTTCGGCGTGTGGGAAAAACGGGATGCATCGATAAGCCCATCAAAAAACCATGTTCTCTCTCCCCCCCCGGAATGAAATATTCATGTCCCTATCGCATGCGGCAGCTCGCTCGATAGGAGTTCTATTCTAGGGTTCTATTCTTTGGTGAAGCTGGAAACCTTAACCTCCCTACAGACTGTTTAGCTAAAGGTTACAGGATTTACATTGTGCTCAGCTTGGTTATATGATCTTAAATTTTGATGGAAAAAATTCAAGGGTGGCCGCGTATGTGCATATCCACTTACTGCATTAAGCGCATAGATGTGAGTGGACAGTTAAACAACGTGCTAATGTCACCCTTAAAATTGTCATTTTATTTTTGCCCAAATAGTCATGGTAGTAATAACTGCCTTAAGGTTTTGTCTCACACGTTATGTTCGTTATTATTTTTCTTATGAATGCTTTTAATTTAAATGCTTTATCCAAGATATCATTCTGATAGCTCTAACAGTTTATGTTTCATGTCAAATGTTCTTCTCATAATCATAATAATTTGTATGAATTTTTACTGCTTGAAAATAACTTTTTGTAAACTAGCAACAAAAGCAAGAGAATTATCAGAACAAATTCACGGGGAATTTACATAATAATAATAATTATTATTATTATTACTAACTGGAAAATGAAATAACCGACTCGAGTGTTTAAACAAGCCTTAAATAAGACTCCTAGAAGTGCTCAGTTAAACGCGAACAAACTGTGTGTGTGCAGTGATGTCTCAGCGCAATGGCGGTGTCGAGAAGAAAGAGAAGAGGTTCGCTGAGGCAGCCTGAGACGACCCTACTGTGTAATTGCTGCGTGCGGCATCCTGGTTCTACCACTGTTGGCACACACGCTACGAACTTCAACTCCATTTGCGGGAGCATCGCAGTTTTCTTCCTTGTTGTATCCTGTTCCTCCAGTTATGTTCCCTCTCAAACACACGCTGGCACGCCGTCGGCGTGGTTTCCCTCGAGTATGCTTCGTAGACACCGCGCAGTTCTTTTATATGCCTTTATTTACTGTTTTTTTATTCGTAACATTTATTAATTCAGCTTCTTGCTGACTAATTAGTATGAGCCATGTACAAAAATACCTAGACAATTTTTGAAGTGACACTTTTTTTTTTTTGCTGAGGGGGCTACAATTTTCGAGCGTTACGGCAATTCCGATCGCATGAGGTAAATAGTTAGGTACGGTGTGGGGGAACCGGTATAGTAGGAGAGTGCGTCAGTGGCGACGCCACTCCAACGCATGCACTAGCGATCGAATGGGAATAAGGTACGTAGCGGAGCATGCTATATGCTAGTTGTAACGGTCGGAAGGGGAGACGTAGATATGACGCAGCAGTGCTGCAACGGAATTATAGTAACGCTGCTTGTGTTTGTTTATCCCTTAGTTTTTTTAATTCGATATCTACTATTCTCAATTATTATCTCATGTTCAAAAAATACTAATAATTTATCTTTATTTAAGTTTCACTTCTGTCGCGCGTGGACTCCACGCACACTCTTTTTTTAATGTAGCATATTCGAAATTTCGAATATTTGCTTGTTCACGTGACTGTTTCCCGATGCACAGCCTTTGTACCAGGACGAAATTTAATGATGATGGTGATATAGTCTGTCTCTTGCACTTTTTTTTTTTTTTTTGTATTTTGACACTTTTCCAAAGTAGTACCAATGGTGTACGTATCCTGCCACTGTTGTTTTGTCAACCAGAATTTGTAAACAACATCATGAAGTTGTCACTGTTCGTTAATAAAATTCGTTAGGTTTTGCAAGTAACGTTTAGGAAATGGTATCATTTGCATTACTTTTGAGAACTGTCAATTTGTACGAGAAGTTACATGGTACAGACTTTAATGATTTATTTTCCTAAACCTGCACCTGATGAACAAATAAAAAAAAAGACGCTAAGGTAAGATATACGCCGAATGGAACTCGTTGGCTTGGGTGGAAACCTTGATTACCTTATACAGTTTATTCTATGAAACAAATGAAATATTTCAAGTACTTGTATGTTTATACATATATATTTGAAAATTTCAATAATTTTAATTGAAGAGCTTTTGGCGAAAACAACCATAGTCACAAAATTTCAATGTGCGTTTTTTGGTCCATCTTGTGGTGATCCCTGGTATGCATGCATAGAACCATCTGTAAACACAAACACAACTATAATATGTACTAATCGAGGCTTTTCGTTCTGTAAAAACGACCATTTTCCACATTTTTTTCATAGTACACATATTTTCAGCAAAAATAACCAATAGTCAAAGTATTTGATAAAATAACAATTGTCCTTAGCATTGATAAAATTGTTATTTATATGTTGGCAATCCTATACATATTGGAAACACATTTTCGTAACACTTGTTAACTTGTTGGTTTTCAACTGTTTTACTATATCAATAATCAATCAATGAAAAATATTATTTTAATTTTTGTACACTTAGAATGAAGTGTGCTTGGTTTGAATCCCGAGTGATCCAATGTCGTCCAAATAACCTTCAATTCCAGCGCCTTAACAAAAGTTCAAATTTTAAGGGGTACACTACAGGCGCAGTTCCATCAATGTGTGCCCTATACTTGAATAGGGAAAATGCTAGCAGAGGTGTGTTCAATAGAAAAGAAGAAACATTTCATAATAATGAACCATGTGTCGTAGCAAATTAATGAACCACCAAAGTTTTCAAAAAATCCTTAGGTTAGCAAAAATCTTTTATTATTTCTTCTCTTTTCCAAAACGTAAGATCACAATATGTTATATGAAACGAATGCATGCATAAGCTTTTACATATTAAAGTTTATAATTCAGACAAATCTGTAGGAAATATTATTCAGATTATAAACCTAACAATAAATTGTTTCACAAACGAGTACAGACATTTTAGACAGAAATATAATAATATTTACACTTTATTGGTGTGAGTATTAATCAGGATCTTAGTTATTGATTACAACGCAGATACGCGTCTTATTCTCTGAAGATGCGGAAACCGCTTACAAGCACACCAATTTACGTAAAGCCTTTAATAAAGACGGAGAGCTGTTTTGTCATAGCTCAAGCTTCACAGCATCAAGAATTGAATATTCACGCACAGTGTTACGTGAACGTCATCAACATTCGTACAACCGGGGGCGTAGCCTCAAACGACCTATACAATATTATATGTAAACACACAAAACTAATACTGAACGATGGGTAGTATAAAGGGTATAACGGTTAGCTACTGGCATAACCGCAAACACAATCAAACAGGGCGAACAGCATTTTACATAACCAGGTAACAACCAACCCGACACCTAGGCATCAAAATCACGCAGTGAATATAAATGCATTACAATACGGACATCTGATTGTACGAACCCACGCGTTCCAGGGAGTGCAAGGAAAAGACTCTTACAAAAGCAGGTAATGCGATCCTCGCGAGGCTGGGCGAGTAAAGCCGGGCTGTGGAGTCAAATTAAACCTGCGCCCTGAGTCCCGAACACAACAAAGTATACAATCGTAATTTATCTCACGCAGTAGCAGGCTCATGCCCGAGCGAAACTTCGACGAACACGAGCCCTGAATGAAGTTTATCTCGAGAAAAAAATCGAACGAAAAGTGAAAAAGGAGCATACATTAAACCAAACGACCGTGACTTGGCACGACAGAACAAGAGGCTCGAAAAAGAAGATAAAGTGCTTTCAAAAAAGTCAACATATAAAGAACTACCCCAGACAATTTTTCAACGTAGCAGGCCGAAACAGAAAATTTAGAAAAAAAGAACCATTAATTTAACTATTTACATGTACCGTTCGGGATTGTGCCACAGTCAGTCACAAATATAAGTAAAAAAACTATGCAAACACTCATCATGTTTCGCCGACCTTGAACGTCACAGTGGAACAAAAGTTAAGGTTAAATTCACAAGGGAACTATACATCATTGCGGTAGCTAGCTAATAACGCAAACACCTTAGCCCAAGAATTTACGAACGAAGAATAAGACTGAAAGCCGCCGTAACCTCACATGTTCGGCCGGGAGCAAGTGTGACTGCGACCCTATGATTCGCTTCGTGGGACGTCAATATAAAACTGCGATCGAATCATTGGAAACAAAATGTGCGAATTTAAGATTAAGAGTGGCTCTGGTTGAGAAAATGTAAAAAGAAGCTGTCCAATGTTGCTTGGCTCTATTTTTAATAGTGTATATGTCGGACGGGGGGAGGTCACACTTTCCCCTCAGTTAGTTGGCTAACTGATGCATGTTAGTGTCGTGATGTCTGTATTTAGAGTCTGGTTTGGTATTCTGTGTCAAAGTGGCCTAGTTAAACTCCTTGTACGTGTAGAGTAATGCTCCAAGGTCGTTCGCGAATGGGCGTGCAGAGCTTGTATGCGAAATGCCAATGGGCAACGCGCATGCGCCAAACCCTGGAGGAGGAAGCAAAGCTGAAAATAAGTGCGACGGGAAGGGGAAGTGAAGGAGGGGAGACGCCCCCACCTCGCTGGTATGATGTCGCAACGACAGATTAGGTGCAAGACGACTTTGTTTTAGCAAAACTTTAGTCCAGAACCAAGAATGTTTCAAGCGTTATTTTATAACCATATTAGCATATTAAATATCAACTGGGAGTTATAAACTGTTATTTATGTTACAGTATATGTTTTACATTATTTAAGTACCAAAGATCCAAAGAAAAACATTATTTGCTTCTCCTGAAAAAATATTTTCGGACTAAGGTTGATTTTACCAAAAGCTCTTCAATTCTCTTTCTCAGCGACCGAGTAGGACCGAGTTCCTGTAGCCATTTTAAATTTTTTAATCAAGTCTAATACAATCCAACTTCCTAAACCATCATATATCCTAAGTCAAATTCGTGGTAAAAAGATTAGCCACTTCACACCGAGAAGGATGTAGTGTAAAGTTAGACTCGCATTCGGGATGACTTCCAACCAGATTTAAGTTGTGCAGGGTTTCAGGCAGATGATGGGACGGTTCCATAGGCTGGGTTCAAAAACTATGCAAGAAACACAAGACGAAAAACAAGTTTATTAACGTTTTCAAATCCCCATAAAACCGCACACAAGCATTGGCCTACTATCTTCTTTTAGAGCTTCGCTTGAATTTCCACTTTGAGCATATGTATGTATATTGAAGTGTTCCGAAAAAAATTTAAGTTGCAGATTTAGTGTGTTTAGAAGACTATACTATCTTTTTATGACACTTATCACTTAATTAGTTTAGTAAATTATTTCACATTAAAAATGTATATATATGCATCAAAATATTAAGAATTTAATTAGTTTTTGTGAAAAAACATCATTATACAAATATGCCAATGAATATTTTTTCTCTAAATTATTGTGGTGTAAAATTGCAGGTTTGGTGATGTATTGTTACCTAGCTACAGATGGATTTGTTTCTTATTGCGTCATTGCTCTCTTGCATTTCTTGCAAAGTTTATAAAGCCAGCTTGACGATAGTCAGTAGCATTTTCTTACCCTATTTATCTAACTTGCTAAAAGGAGGTGGGTAGCTACACCGCAATGCTCGTGGAAGCTGAAAGAGGCAAGCAGTGCACAAGCTGGAAACAGGGAATGAAAGGTAGGAGGAGCATGTTTTGCACGGGTAGGGAACAGGGAATGAAAGGTAGAAGAGGCATGCTGTGCGCGAGCAGAAAAGATGGAATGAAAGGTAAGTGGAGAATGCTGTGCGTAAGTAGGAAAGAGGGAATGAGAGGTAGGAGGAGCAAGAATTGCGCGATCAAGAAAGAGGGAATGAAAGTTAGGTGGAGCATGTTGTACCCGAGCAGGCAAGAAGGAATAAAAGAAGAAGGAACACACTAGGCGCGAGTAAGGAAAGAGGAATAAAAGGTAGGAGGAGTACGCAGTCCGCGAGCAGAAATGCTGAAATGGAATGTAGGGTTAAAAAACACGTAGTGCAGGAGCAGATGAGAGGGGATTATACTGTCACGAGCGCAGATAGGACCGTGACTTGCGCCAGGTTCGGAGCTGGCTGGCAGCCCTGCCAGACCACTGACGTCATGCGCCGTGTAATGTTCCGTCCACTGATGTAAGGCATGCCACACTTGCCTGACCTGATTACAAGGGTCTTCGCTACCCCCCTCCCTCCTCTCCCCCCACGCATCGTCCTGCCTCGTCGTTGTTATCTACGCTGAGTGGCCGTGGGAATTCCGCGGGCCGCCACTCGGAGTGACGTGAATGGGCAACGCCTCTCCCGATCTCTCGGGCATCAGGTCGGCCCAGGATGACGCGACTTGTGACAGCCGCTCTCGTAGATTCTGGAAAGACTACCCACTAGTACATAACCCTGCTGCTGTGTTCACATTTAACACACACTCATTGTGTTCGGGTCCAAATGTACCCAAGATAAATATTTTTGTTAATTAACCAGAAAATTTCTCCTTACATTCTAAATCTGAATTAGTGAATGTTCACAGATTTTTCAGTGATTCATGAAGCAGTTTCAACTAATTTCATCAGTGAAAATGACCACTATAAATCAATGAATAGGGCATAGGCCTATTCACAGATTTCAAAAGTGAATTACTTAATATTCACCAATTTTCCAATGGTTTTCACAAATTCACTAGTGAAAAGAGAAGGCCTCAACGATAAGGGAAATCCCATCGAAATGGGAAGGCTTTAACGATAGGGGAAAGTCCATAGAAATGGGAAGGCCTCAACGATAGGGGAAACCCCATCGAAAAGGTAAGCCCTGCCAATTCCCCTGTGGAAAGGAAATTACCACCGAAAGGGAGAATATTTTTCAAGCCCCTTCGAAAGGAGAATGCCTGTGAATTTCAATGCGGGATAGTCCCAACAAGTAATCAGTATCACTTACTGGAACTTTAGGGCTGCCTAGGATATGCTCGTACCTTCATCATTATTATTATTATTTGTATACGTAGGATATGACAACATTAAAAAATTAGGGTAGTTTGAAAAAACAAAAAGGATATATTTTTGAATACATACATCGATAAAATTTACACTTTTCTTCTTTTATAAAAAAGCATTGATGATAGTGATTCTGCATTTTCGAAAAAAATTTTATAGTGTGATCCCATCATTAATTTAACTTTTGTAAAGGAATTAAATTTGTTTTGGGTCTAAATGGACCCGAACACAGTAGCAGAAAGTACTAAAATTTACGAAAATCTTGAAAAAAAAAATAAAACATAGCATTTCTTGATGGTTCGATTGAAATATTCTTTCGCTTTTTAGGAATTTTAGGGTTAAGCAGCGACGCCAGCCTCCTCAGCATTTTCGAGCGAATTTTATGAGTTTGGAGAGTTCCGCGAGTAAAGGGAAGTGTGACATCGGAGAAGAGTGAGAGAGCCTCCCTCCAGAGTGGCGCGACGCGGAGCGACGGGATGGAGAGAGTGCGACTGAGTGGCGCGAGACTACAGTCCCTAACAAAAGTTTAAGACCACATACTTATTTCATATAAAATTACCCTAGTTTTCAATTTTTTAAAGTTATAATCTCATGAATATTTTGTAAGCAGTGCAGACCTTGAGACATATATCCAACCAAAAAGCATTGGGATATGACATTTAGTTTTCGAGATACAATTTTTTTTGCTTACGATTATAGTTGTAAAAAACCTACATTTTTAATTATAAAATATTTTGTAAATATTAAACCATTTGGTTAATTTCTGATTCAATTTTTTACTACCATTTAGATAAGTGTGAGATTTTTTTAAAGAAATAAAAAACATAATAAAAAATATTTTATACAAGAATTATTATTTTTTACTTTTTTAAAAATATAGGGATAAAATAATGAAGTGTATTAGCATGTTAATATATTTTAAAACAATATTATCGAGTGTGCTAGCGAGACCATATGAACGCCATTCAGTAGTTTATATTTTCCTCGAAAGATAGCAGCCCAGAAACCTTTTTGTTAAGAACACCTGTTTCACCAGAATAGTTTTAGTTCGTATGGGTTATGGATGAAGGTTGTAAGTCTGTTAATTATTGTTAAAATGGGCAAAAAATCTGTATCAGAGTCTTTGAAATGGCAAATAATTGGTATGAGTAAATGCGCCAAGTTTCACAGAACGATCACCTTAGAGTTAGGTGTGAGTAAGATCTGTGTAACGAACACAATAAAAAAATTTATAGAGGAGGGTGTGCTGACGGATAAACCACGCAGTGGCCGGCCTACAGCAACAACTGTGCGTGAAGACAGAGTCATCTGTAAAGCGGCTAAAATGAACCGTAAGTCGTCGCTACCTACAATTAAAAGGGAATTTGAAGATAGTACAAACATTAAAGTATCAACAATGACAATTTCTCGTTGACTGAGGGAAAAAGGACTGTATTCCTATGTTCCGTTAAAAAAAACACTGTTAAATAATACTCACAAGATGAACCGTAGAAACTGGTGCAAAGGTAAGAGGAACTGGTACATGGAACATTGGGGAAAAGTTCTATTCAGCGATGAATCGAGTTTTGAGCTATACAGTTCCCGAAAGATAAAAGTTCGGAGAACCGCCACAGAAAAGTTAAATCCTAACTGTCTTGTGCCAGCTGTCCAGGGAGGAGATGGTTCAGTCATGATCTGGGGTTGCATGTCATCAGGAGGTACTGGAATATTAAGATTCATTGATGGGACAATGGATTCGCAAAAATGCATAGAAACTATGCAGGAGAATATGATTCCATCTGCCCAAAAGCTTCAGGGTGGGTATTTCGTTTTCCAACAAGATAAATGCTCAATGTCACAAATCTGCAGCAACAATGGAATGGTTTGAAGAAAAAGGGATTTCACTGTTGGACTGGCCTGCTTGAAGAAAATTTATGGAATGTCATAGGTCTTCGGGTTGCTGCTCGCAAGCCAAGGAGTATCCGTGAACTTCGAGAGAAGATATCAGAGGTTTGGAACGAAATTACGCCTCAGGAGTGCAAGAAATTAGCCCAGAGCATGCGTAAACGTGTCCGAATGTGCTTAAAAAAAAGGGAGGTCCTGTTTATTATTAGATAGACGATACAGTAATACCTCAGTGACAATTAAAATTTAATTTTGTTTAAGTTGTTGCAAATGACATGAGAATTTTAATTCCCTTAGCCAATTTTATGTTAAATCCATATATTTTACTAATGTTCCCTCAAAACCTGTATAAATACTATAAAAAAAGTTTTAATGTATTAAATTATATTATTTTTATGGATTATAGGTAATATTTCAAGTGTGTGATTTAATTTTTAATTTTTTTTTTACTAAATGATTTTTCAATTTCAACTCTTATTGCATGTAACGGGTAAAAGACAAAATATTAGCTGTTTATTGTTTAGAAAATAATAAATGTATATTCAAATAGTTAAATTACATTTATATATACAATTTAAGAAATTATTGTATAAATACTAAAATTATTTTGTTCTCAGTAACAAAAAAAACCAAAGTTAAAGGTGGTCTTACACTTTTGTTAGGCACTGTAGGTGTGTGGACAGGCGCGCGGTAAGGGAGCCTAGCTCCAGTGCGGAGTGCGAAAAGTAGAACTTGAAAAATATTGAGTGACTTGAGAATAAACATTTTTAAGTGCCAGTGATTTGTGATCAGACTTTTTTTTATGTAGGTACAATTATTTATTATAAATGTAAATATTAGTAATTAATAAAACTTTAATCAAACTTAATTAGGCTCTCCCTTACGAATCCAGGTCTCCCCACATAGGTCGTAACAATACGTAAAAGCACACTGTGCGCTAGCTGAAAAGAGGGAATTTGTAAACGCCTGGTCGGGGAAGGGGAGGACAATGATAATTTTGCCATCCCGTTCGGCCGACGTCATTTTGCGGTGTGGTGCGAACTGCCGAAAAATTGCCGCGGGTTTTTCGCGCAATTTCGGCTTGTGGTTTGGCCCGCGATGCCGCCCGCGGAGTTTCACGAACACGGATAATAACGGAACGCGCACAGCGCTGGCCGCAAACAGCTGTTGCCTGCGGAGAGAGCGCGGATTGGGGGAGGGGCACAAATGTGAGGTTGCACCGAGTCCATTCAGCGCGCTCTGTGGGGACCGTACTGCTGGTGGCGTCCGGTCTCGACTAGCTGTGCTACGTATCGATTCGTGGAGTACAGCGCGATGAAGAACAATATCTCGCATGTCGCGAGGTGTGCAATATTTGTAGGTAGTTATCTTCAAGTCTGAGGAATCGCGAGTCGCATCTTTAGACTGTGCTTCTCTATTACTGGTAGTATCCGCTTCTCAATGAGAAATATGTAGATTTTTTACTAGTTATAACATTTAACGTTCAGTTAAATTTTGTTTTCAGGTATGTATGAGAAAACTGACTTAAGCACCGCGCCTACCTAGGGACACATACGGTGTGCAGATTTCCCAAAACAACCCAAGTAATTTGAAAACTGCTCGAGATATTCGGGTAGTGTCTTTAAGAAAAGCATTTAAAAATACGCTGAGGGCGTACGAATTGTTCTGTTTTCCTATTTATGTTTTTTAACTATATTTTTGGGTGAGTGAAGATTGCTAAAATGATTGTTTTCAGAAAATCTTTTGGGCACAAAACATACGGTACCGATTTTTCAAGCACTGAAGGGTCTTGCATTACACCTTTATCTTAATTCTTCTGCCATATAATGTTATATTTACTGCTCAAATATCATAGTTATCCTATGCACGAAGAAAAGAGTGCGCGAAATTTCAAAGCCAGGCGCTTAGAGGCGATGCCACTCTAGAAGCTCCACCGAGCGTCGCACTTACACAAATACCCCTTTGGCTATGTGGCCACTTAATATGATTAATAGATGAATCTCATCGCTAGCATTTGTTTAGTTTTTTTTGTTAGCGCATGACTGCATTAAGCTTATGCTCGTTGGCTAGATGGACTCCTCTGCTTGTGGAATCATCTTCACATTCTGCTATACACCTGGATCTTTTTCTGACTGCCTCTGCGGGGACGACTAGTTTCTCGACACAGGTCCCATCCTCGCGAATAACGTGTCCGGAAGTGTTGTAAAATTCGGCTTCTGCGAATTTTGTGTAAAGCCTGTGCTGAATCTTTAGTTCGTGCCCAAGGAAAACGTAGCAGTTTATACCAACACCACATTTTAACGGCATGAGCTCGGTTTTTAGACCATGGTTCAACACAGTATCGACGACATAGTTTTTAAATATCACTTTTTACGACACCGAAGTTTAAAGACAACCGAGTACATATTTGAGATACTGACATTAGCGGCAGCTATATCAGAGATGTATTGACATAAATTTGTGATATTTTACTATAATTTTTATTTCGCACCGATACCGGTATGGATTCGTCGTTTTGCAACGAAATTGAAACGGCGATATTGCACAGATTTAGCTTGAGCGCGGCGGGACACGGGAATTTAGTTCCCCACTGCGAAACACCAGCATATGTCGGACGGCGCGCCTTCTTCTTACATTAGCTCGGCCTGGCAGTCCTTCAGCGCATGTGCACGGCTAAGTTGGTTAGCTCTTTCTGAACGTCAGTTGGGAACCTGCAGTAAACTTCAGCAGTCGGAGACCTATGCATCTATTACGTTTTGAAAACTTCTTTCTTTAAATTCCTTATAGCACAACAAAAATAAGTAAGAAATCAAGTATAATGTGTTACAAAATATAAGTTTATAAAAATTTAAGCTTAGCCTGAACATGATAGAAAAAAGTGTCATCCTTTATCGAGGCTCATGAGCTACAGCATGAGTATGGTATATCTCAAATTACATTGTAAAACCCATTTCATTTTATTTTTTTTAATAATTTGGTTATTGGTATTTATGTAGTTTGTTAATTGTGGGTGAAATTCTTAAGTGTTTTGACTGTAATATATTTACAATGTAATAAATAAATTAAAAATATTATAACAATGTCAAAGCATATTTTTGTCAGTTTGATGGTGTTGTAGGTGCCTACCTTCTGTTAAGATATCAAATCTTTGTTAATATGGAATGAATATAAATATAATTAGGCGCAAACGCTATTGCTTATTTGAAAATTAAAACAGAAGCGGCAGAAGCTCATTTTCTTGTTCCCAAGGTCATGTCAGAGGATAGGCATGAACCATAGTTGATCAGGCCGCTTGCCGTCTGAGCACGAGTAGCCACGGGTGTTGTGATGCGGTGCTGTGACAGTTGTTAGTCGATTTGTCATCTTGACTTCACAGTGAAGGCCATGATACCCGATGCAAAAACACTTTGAATAGTCACGTTTTAAGGAAACCTGCTATTTAATATGCGTTAGTGCATCTTCGTTTACATTTTCGTTTTAAAAAAAGTTAAACTACACAACTAAAATTATTGATGAAATGATCATTTTTTAGATAAAATTTTTGTTTATCTATGTGATCGTAACTAAAATTAATGGTTTTTTAGTTACTGCAGTTACAAAAATAATACCTAAAATTCATTTTTTTAAATTTTCCGAGTTGGTAATTTTTCGTTTGTGTAGGTAATTGGTACTTAAAAGAAAGGTTGGCTGTGTTAAGATAGCGACATTTAAAATACTCTAGCAATAGAGAAAATGTATGAATTCCAGGAAAAAATAGTGTTATTTTATTCCGAACGCGAGGTTGCACAAGCGAGCTGTAAACTTCGAATATGTTCGGAGACTGATCCACGGTCAATAAATCGTAGACTTTCCGCCACGTGTAAGGCTCGGCTTCGTTCGACATGGTGTATTTTTTTTACTAATTATAAATTGTAATGAAGAAATATGTGTAAAATATGTTTATATATATTAAACAGCATGCATTATCCTATTTTGAAAACACAGAAAACTATATTCTTTCGAAAATATAACGTGTTGTATACTTATATCTGGCGAGGAAATACGCAACAAAACTTAATGCACAGTGTTATTATAGTAAAATATGAGAAGGGAGAATTGTGACATGGAAAATGCAATAACACAGCAAAACGGATGAAGCATATTTTTAAAAGTTACTTGACGTATTGATTTAGGCCTACGTGAGGCTGTAATGTTTTGTTGAATCTGTGATATTCTCCATATAACTTCTGAAAAAACTTTTGTGTGGCTTTATTGATTTGATTTTTTTTATTATTGCAGGTATACTTGCGAAATATATACAATTTTTCGAAGACACTCATGCCCTAAAAGTAACCTAACTCTAGAATCTAATACCAGGAAATAAAATAGCTACCAAATCCATTACACTACAATTCATTTCTCCCCTGCTCCCGAAAGAAAAAGATAGGGGTTGAAACACTTTTTTTCCCAGTCGTCGAGCCCTGCACGGACTGAGTCACGACACGCAGGCACGCACTCGCAATTAGCCGCCGAGTGACTCACGCGCGCTCGCCTTGCGATAAACCACTCGTTACTTCGATACCCGCTAGGACGCTCGGCGTATTGCCTCCTCAGCTCCCCCAAGGCCCAGTGTCACGCGACACTCGCCCCTGTCGCACCCGGCCATATATCTGGAGGTGAGCGCGCCTGCTGTCGTCGCGGCTGTAAAGAGAGGTATAGTCTGTCGTGCGGCTTGTCTGGAACGTCACTTACGAACACGGACAAGTCAAATCAATTTTGTTCTTTAAATGATTCATGCAATGGGGAATTTTTATTTAATAAATTTCTTTTGGACATACGCCATTGTAGTTTTGTACTGTTTGTCATGGAAAAAATCAGCTATTTCAAACAGATAAACCCAACGGTGTACCTGAAAAGGTATTATGGACAACACAGTGAAGACGGCTCAGACAAACACATTCAAACATAAATATCAGACAGCAAAATAATTCCGTGGAAGGAATTCATTTATGAAAAAAATAATAACAGCACAGACGAACACAGTGGGCTAACAACGACGAGAAAGTTTCAACAATAACAGTTAATACAGGCAGACAACCAAACCTGGACAACGCAGTAAATATACGAACACAACTATGAAGATAAACAAGTATTATTGACAACACAACGACGACAACACCAACGAACTCAGTGGGTTTCGAATGATAAAACAAACACCTACGACGTTTCGGAACTGACATCTCTTCCCGTCATCAGACTCAACAAGACTGATAGGCTTGTTCTCTGTGGGGTTAATGTTTTCATTTGTATTTCTTATTATGCATTCTTGAATTTTTTCTATGACATACAGTGCAAATCTGCAATGACGTATGTCCAAGAAATTGTATTAAATAGTTGTTTACAAACACTATCGGCAATACAACAATGACATAACGATACTACATTTGATAACTGTCCACAGCTTAATAACAAATGGTACCTGCATATATCAAAAAGCCTATAAAATTAGATAAATAACAACTCTTTGATATCATGATTACACAACAGTTAATTTGTATCTCAGCATGTCATCAGCACACAAAACTGCAGAATAAATAACTATTTCCTACTACCTTGTAGCTATTTCAAAAATACCAAAAGTCTTTGGACCATTTTAAGTTTACGCAGCATAACTAAAAGTTGAGCCAAATGCTTAAAAAAAGGAAACAAAACAAATAAAGAAAAGCATACAAAACGGCGATATGCATGTAAACCACACTATTTTTTAATGCTACACGGCGCAAAAGACAGTACATACCCCCGTCTTGCCAATACAAGTATTACACACAGGCATTGTTGCAATCATTTCTCGGTCAGCCCATGTCGAGATAAGTCTTCTCTCCTTCTGCCCACAACAAGACTGTCTCGCCTCGCAACGACGACTCTCTCGCCGCTCGCGCCCAGAAACCACAATTCCCGAGTAAACAACTCTGGCCGGCCACCGTCACAATCGAACGGCCAGAAACAAATTACATCACAATCACGCAAAAATTGCGAACCCAAAGAAAACAACCAAAAACACTCAAACCAGATGTGATGTGCGGCACATACGGCACAGCACAAACAGACTAATATTAAATAATATATACATTCAATAAAAAATTAATTCAGTTAGAAACTATTTTATATGAATTAACTTCGTGTTCTCTGCTATAAAGGTATAAATGCATTTGTGTTCTTATTTTATTAAATATTTTATGTATAAATGTTACATACATATATAAACTCTGCCGCCGTTTTCAGGTTCAGGAAGGCCGAGTTGGAGACGACTTACGAACCTAACTCCTCCTTTTACCCTGCTTGACGCAGGAATCGATCCCTGTCTATCACAACGAGAAGGCAAGCGCACCTGCCTCTGGGAAATGAAGAGCTGCCCTTTTGCTTTGTCTGCATTGTTGCTATGGGGATAATGCCGCCAACACAATCATTCAATTTGTGCTGTGACGAGTAATCGAAATGTTGCGTCTCTACGAAAGGCTTATTTGAATCAGTATGACATATGAACACTTACGGATGTGATTTGGGAAGGAGCTTCCACATACGGCTTATAAATGTCACTTGGCGTTGTCTCTGTTGCTGTAGCGCTTGCAAGTACGCAACACCTCGTAAGTCAGTCTAGCAGGATGATGGCACTACTACTTCTGTAGTGCCACAGGTATGAAGAATTACCCATTCACATGCGCTCCCGCCATGCTACCTTAGGTTTTAGTCACTCGTTTTCTCGTCCTCCTTTATCGTTCATCTTCTACTCGTCGTCCGTTTTTAATGGTCCTATCTTGATGAAAAATCTACCTTCCTACTTCTTAATTCTCAAACACTTTTCATTCTCACTTATCACATATCCTGTCACTTTCTTTCCTCTCGTTCTTTCTTTTTTCTTATTGTTATTTTCTCGCACTACTACTTTTCTCTCTCTTACATTTTCATCTCACTGCTATTTTTTGTTTCTATTTTTACTTTTCTCTTACAATTACTTAATTATTACATCTTTTTTCCTCTCGTTATTTCCATTTTTCTTTTCAATTTACACACTTCACTACTCAGACTATTTTCACACTCTAGTCGATTTTCACACTCTAGTCGATTTTCACTCCCTACACTTATCACTCTACTATTTTATATTATCACCCCCTCTTCTTTTTTCCTACCTCCAATCTTTATTCTAATCACATTTCTCCCCTCATTTTTCATTTTAAACTATTCTTAGTTCTCTCTCACTCACTTTTTAACACTACACACATTTCTCACTTCCGCTCTCTTCCCCTCTGTCTTATAATATTTCGTCTGTATTAAAGATCATTTTTCTTCCTTACTACTCCAATGTCTTCTTACTTCTCCCTCTGTTCTCACTGCACCTTTTGCTTCTGTCTTTGTCATAGTTTGGAGACTTTTCTCACTGTATTCTCAATACACCCTTTATCTTCTCTACATTATCCGACCTGTCACCCTCTTTTGACTCGGGATTTCTTCTGCATTTTAACGATTTATACTTTCCATTTCCTCTGCTACAAGGAAGGCCCACAGCCATATATGTATAATTATAAATTGAGGTCAAGTTAGTGTAAGAAATGTTTAGTAGGTTGTGTATCAATCAAGGTATAATTACAATTATTTGTCACGGGAAAAATCTTACTGTTTGAAGGCTTCGATTTACTTTGTCCAATTTAAAACATTGTTTATCTTATAAGCTCTGATCGGCGAACAATACTTATCCTTGATTTGACACAACAAATAAGGAAACACATACTGCAATAAAAAAATACCATTAAGGCTCGGTACACATGTATGTTTATTATTTTTCCGCTATTCCTTTAATTAAAGGGCTATTTCTAAAAATTTAACTCAAGTTGTGTGCAAGTATCAAGAGTACAAGTATAAGAATAAGAAAAAGCATACTTTCTGTGCCAAACCAATATCACTATACATAGTGTGTAGACACTGTGAGGTACATGGATTCGGTAACATCGAAAATTTGAGATGGGAATGTGGTGTGTGTTAATTGGGGTATTTTGCTAATCGGCGAAAAAAGACTATTCTTCATGTATGACGAGACCAGCACTTTTTTTTCCTACTTGCTCCAACAAAAAGCTTTTCCACTCCGCGTTTTATATTCTACGCCTGTGAAGAGTAGGGTTTGCAGGGAGGGGGAAGGGGGTAATGTCGCGAGTAAATACCCCGGACAGACAATGGGGTGAATCATGCGGGCCGTATTTAATGGCGGATCTCGTCGACTTGAATTGAAAATGAGTTGCGTTGAATTGGGCTCCCCATCCTCATTTTCGAAAAATATATAGTTAAGAAAAAAGAAAAAAGAAATATTTTTTACCCTTGTTCTAGCTGTCATTATTAACCTTTTACTTAACATTTTTTTAGCTTTTAGCTTTTTATGCTTTTGGGTAGCGCTTCCTTTGTTGGTTTTAATACCAAGGGCCTCTCTTGACGATAGGTTGTTTTCATGCAGTCGCGCCGGGCATTGTTGATGACTGGTTCGGTGGGAGCGGCTCCCCAGGATGTTCCAATCAATTATTCGACTACCCCGCAACTTCCCCCCCCCCTCCCCAGGGTACACCGCAACCCCCACGGCCAGAAGGGGGGTGAGACGACCTGGTTGTACTTTCTCTCGTGCTCGCGAGGCCCCATTATCAGGGCGTTTATCGGCCAGCGGCTGCCCAGTGGGGCAGAAGGCGCAGATAGCCCCGGGGCAGGAGCCGGCCAGGCATTGCAGATATATGTGGCCTCTCGCGGCCCGCGAAGCGCGCAGGCGGCGAGATAGCGCGTTTAACGGCTTCTCGCGCGAGAGAGCACCGCAGACTTCGTTCCTCTCCGCCGGCTGGGTGTTGCCTGCTGACGGATGGCCCGAGCTCGCCGCGCTACGACCTGGACGCGCGGGCCCTGCTTGCATCTCCACGAGTCCCGCGATTGTAATTACATGTTATTACATTGTCGTGAAAACGTGTATTCCCTCGTTAGTGATAGTCGGTCGGACTTTCATGCGTGACAAA
Source organism: Bacillus rossius redtenbacheri (assembly GCF_032445375.1). Taxonomy (NCBI): domain Eukaryota; kingdom Metazoa; phylum Arthropoda; class Insecta; order Phasmatodea; family Bacillidae; genus Bacillus; species Bacillus rossius. The sequence continues at coordinate 180,349,900 of NC_086330.1, read as the reverse complement.
ATACCATCAGAATAGAATAGCAAATAACCACTAGACAAATGGTTGAACTCACAACAGATTGATCGTGTCATGCATCTGATTGTTACGAATTATCGTTGTGTAAAGTTATGAATTGGTGTAGCGTGGAAACGCGTTTAGCTAGGACATTTATTCGGGTGTCATTGTGAAGAACTAGCGAAGAAGAAGGACCCAAAGTGAGACAATAAAAATGTTCCATGTAATATAAGTGAAAATCGACTACTCCGTGTAAACATTGTATAAATGAGATAGTTAAATTACATATTATTACGAAATACTTGTTATGTTTTTATGAGGACGATTTCACGAAAAATCTACGGCGAGTATCTGAACTTCGTCTTTCACTAGTTTTTTTTTTCATTCGTAGTTTATGGATATATATATATATATATATATATATATATATATATATATATTCACACACACACGGACATTGTTTAACTTTGCAGGGCAGTATAGGTACACGTGATTTGTGTGTGGATCTAAGTAGGCCAAATTGGAAATGATTCTATTTGTTTATCCTAAACTGTAGTATACATAAATGGGCAGATTGAAATAAGCATGATCTCTATTAATGTGGAATTAACAATTGATGTATATAATAAATTTTTCAAGTATACGTTGTCTTATTGTAATAATTTTAGTGGCTAGGAAGTACTTGCGTGTATCTTCATTTTATTACACTAAAAGTACATAACTTAAGTAACGGAATAATTCTTACTAGCACTTAAGCATACAAGGATTTGGAAGGACTAGCTAATAAAGTCCAAAATGCTCTTTTGAGAAAATTGATTCAAATTTTTCGAAACTAGGTTAACAACTTAAGACAATGTTGGAAATTCTTGCCTATTAATTTACATAGCTAATAATAGTTTTGGTGCCAGGGTATTTGTAGCTGATTTCATATGAATTTGTTGCGGTGAATCCAAATATGACATTAGTTTTTGCCTATGAGGTCAAATTTATAGGATATAACGTTTTAGTAAAATGTGAATTTTATGATATTTTATGTTAAATCGATGAATAAAATCTAAAAATTAAACACGAAATTCTTATTATAAATCACACAAATATATTATTATACAAAGATAGTACCAAGTCATCTATGGAACCAACTTGTCACTCAACACTTCGGAAGCTTCTTTTTCATTAACCTGTTGAATATATCTTGTAACAGTCCTTTTTTAAACTCCAACAATAATCTGCCATCATGTGCGTATTCCATCTTCCCTGATAGAGGTCCTCTATAATTTTAATATCTTAATGAAATCTTTCACCTTGTTCCTCACTGCTGTCTCCTAAATTTTCATAAAAACGCTCCAGGTGGCTGTGTAAATAGTGCACCTTAATACTCATGTTGCACCCAAGAGATTTGAAATTTTTAAGCATATCGTTTACCAGTTCGATATGGTTTTGTGCTTGTTGGCCCAGAAAATTTCCGACAACTGCAACAAATGAAGTCCAGGATTTTCGCTCAACCTCATTCATGGAATTTACGAAAGCTTGGTTCTTAATGATACTTTTTTTTTATTTCTGGGCCGTTAAATATTCCCGCTTTAATTTATTATTCACTCAAGTGAGGCATTCATTTCCATATTAATGCAAAGTATAATCTATCCTTATCAAGAGCCTTTACAGACTGCTTCATAAGGCCCAACTTGATATGAAGTGGAGGAAAGATGATTTTCTCTCGTTCAATTAAGGGTTCGTTAATAACGTTTTTTCCTCCAACGACCATGTCTTCTCTCTTTGTCTAACCCAATGGTGTGTTTTGTCTCTGCAGTCCCAGAGGCACAATAAACAAGGATAGTTGGTGTAGACACTTTGCTGTCCGAGAAGATGTTCACGATACCTTATCTTCTCCAAGACCAATGCTATGGTGCTGTATGTTTCTTTCATTGTCGTTGAGTGTGAAATCGCTATTGAACCATATTTGTTTCCATTGTGTAGAAGAACACATTTCAAGTTTCACTTTAAGCTAACAATAATTAGGCTCCAATCATCTGGCAAATATTCAGGAAGACTCATATTTACCAGAAGTCCTCTAATATCGTGGAAAAATATAAGATTATCTTCTTGAGAGAATAATGGTAGCAGACCCTTTTCTCTTGTACGGTAAAAAGTAATTTTTGTTCCTTGTTCCGGTAATTATTTTTACCTTCAACCTGGAAACCAGTAATTCAGAAGCTTCTTTTGATAGCATAAGGTCTTTGACAAAGTCATTTAACTCATCCTGGTTGAAACGTTGAGGCATTGTTGGCATCCCCTCAATCACTGTCACCTTCATTAGTAACAGAAGTGTGGTTATAGGGACAACACTCGTCCTCAATAGCTCTGGAAGTTGGTGAAATGCTTGCTACAGTTGTTTCGATTTATTCCAGTAATATTTACTAGACATAAATAACATTCATCAATGTGGTTTTTGGGTATGCCATCGGTAGGCCATATTTCAATTTTTTTTATTTTCCTAGTCCACTGGCGTAAATGTTCTGTACAAGTTTTACAAATCTGATGTAAAGATGTATGGCAACAACCCGCACACAATCAAAGAATTACAGAACTCCGCCAGTTACACAATTACTCATTCTTTTCACACGTGTTCCACGGGGCATCTCTTAAAAGACTCGCCATGTACATTTGTTGGACCAGCTTATGTCTTTTGTCCGATTCAGACGTCAATCATTACCTAAACTCTGTTATCGCCGCGAAACATTTGGCATGGAAATAGTTGGCAGTGTCTTCTGCAGCGACCACGGCTTGGTGCAGGGCCGAGCAGGGCGCCACGCGAGGCGAGCACCGCATGCCGAACCAGCGGGAAGTTGGCTGATGCGATTAGCCGGGGGGGGGGGGGGGGGAGGAGCGCAGCCTCAAGCTGGTCTCTGCGGCTTCTCGCGTTGTTCTTTGTGCGGAGCAGCGCCGCGTTTCCCCGCACGTGCGTCGCGTGCGCGAGTGGACTGCCCGTCGAGACACGCAGCCACCCCCCCCCCCCCCCCCGGTTAAGTTCCTCGGAAGCCGCGGAAACTTTCTCTTTCGACAACCCCCCCCCCCCCTCACCCTTTCTCCAATGCCGTGCTCCCAGTCTTCCGGGCTGTCGACGGGAATAAGTTCCCCCCAGGCGCCAACTCCCGCGGCGACTCGATTTCCATTCGCCCCGGCGCGACTTTCAGCCAGAGAGGTCCACGGTCTAATCCCGCCCCGACCTCCGCCTCCCTCCCCCTCTCCGAGCCGACAGCCAATGGGTTGCTCGCGAGAGCTCGCCCTCGTCGGAGACGTAATTGTCTCCATTCTGATTCGCCTTCGGGGGCCGCTCGCCGCGCGTTCCTCCCGCGCAACAAGTGTCGCGGTTACCCGCTTCAAGCAAGAATACACACACGCGCGCGTTTTCATCTCAAACTTCTCTCAACTGAAATTCGGCTAGTCGCCTGAATTTAATCCAGGACGAGAGAAGAAAAGTCATGAAATACTTCACACAGCGAGAAAGTGACTCCATTACGACCTGCGGATTCCCCGACACAAATGTGTGCGTTTGAATGCAACTTCTTGCGGTCTGAAGCCTGCCTTGAAAAATTGCGAAATAGCGGAATTCTGAGTTTTTACTATGCTAACGAGATATTTCTCAATGGTGAAAAAAACTCTCCTGACTAACTTATCTTGGTTGAATCTGTGTTGTTACATCAAATAAATGAAGTCACAATGTAGCTACTAAATATAAATATTATATTAAAAACTTATTTTATCAAAATTACTTAAGAGCTGACGCGTTGCCTGAATATTATTAAATTTACTCATACTAATTTCAAATATATTTACTAACGGGTTCCACTTTTGTGTATTATACATTTATAATAGGTTTTTATGACGTGTCTAAAAACGTTTTACATTTACTATAAATAAATAAAATGTACCAAAAATAAATTTCTGATTATTTACGAAAATGATTTTTGTAGAACTACCTCAATTTTCCAATTCTAAGAAAAATTCATTCACACCTTAATACAAAATCAATTTGAGCATCAGTAAACTTTAATAGGTGTCTACAAAATAAAATAAATGTTTTGCTGATGGATCGAAATAATCTGTACTAACATCCATTTTTCCGTTAGGCTGTTTGATTACATTGGCTTTTGTTAACAGCTTTTATTGAATTTTATTTGCATCATAGTCTCTCGCGGTATTTTTGTGTGCACACTGTCTTTGCATACATTACACATAACGTATCATGACTTTACATTACTACTTAAATTTATTTAAAAATAAATTATTCGCGAATTTTTTTCCCACAAATGTTTCATTGAGAAATCTGGCCAAAAATTTTGTTAAAAATACAAAGTGCAGTGACAGCGAAGTGGTATATGTATATGTGTGTGAATAATGGGTGTGTGTATCTATACTAATATTATAAAGCTGAAGTGTTGTTTGCTTGTTTAATTGTTTGAACGCGCTAATCTCAGGAACCACTGGTCCGATTTGAAAAATTCTTTCAGTGTTGGATAATACATTTATCGAGGAAGGATATAGGCTATATTATATTATCAATAACATTAGGGATCCTTACTAAAAGTCCAATTTAGAATCAAATGCGTTGGAGGGGGTTAGATACAACATGCAGTACACGTACGAAGTGTGTGTTGACAATGCCGCAGGCGCATATAAGTTTATTTCCTATTGCCTATTAACATTTTTGCCACGCACTAGATGCCTTATCATTCTTAATTTTCCCATACAAGTAAAAAACACCCGTGTGATATTAACAACGAAGCAATCAGTAGGCCTACCCTCATAAGAGTTCAATTAGTATTTAAATACTTTGTATCACTTTAAATCGCAAACCTAAACTATTGTTTTTTTTTCTCTCTCTGTTTTTAATTTGTTTTTATTGCCATTTTTTTCCAGTGTATATATATATATATATTACAGACTTGAAACTTCACAGTAATGTTCCTTATGTTACGCAGGATGACATTTTCCGAAAATTAGATCCCATGGGTGGTTAAAACCAGGCAACAGTGGGTACTTTGTCTGCATGAGAAAAGGATTTTGCATTGTTCATGCCTTCTGCGTCTCCATGGCAACGGGCATCGCGCGGCAGTGGCGTAACCACAAGGAGGGGCATGTATAATGAGCGGCGCAATAGTGATCTGCCTGTAGACTACCGTAGCGAAGTACGGCTACATCAGTTGTACGTTGCGTGCACGAGTCGGGAAACCATCGGTGCTATTCATTTTCTCTCCGGTACATTATACAGCATTGTAATAAATTTTCAATGAATTTTTTTTATTTACCATTACTGTAAATGGGAGATGTGGCTTAATTTTTTTCCATTAGTTTAGCCGTGCGAAGCCGGGTCGGGCAGCTAGTGTGTATATAAAATATGCAGATGCATGCTTGTCAATTGGATGACATTGTAACCCGCATAGGAAACAAAAACAAAAAAAAGTGTGATCTGAGTTCACGCGGACCTACATTATCGTTAGTGTTTGTGGCCTTCGGATTAGTTATTTTTAAATCTCTTTATTAAAGTTAATTTTTATGTATAAAACATAACACATCATTTAAGATAATTGAATTAGTATTTAAATTGTTCAAAAAAGCTAGAAATCTTCCTTAGTAATTAATAAAAATTGAAATAAATTTATTTTAATTTTGTATGATACACGATATCTTGAATGGTAAAAGTATACTTTAAGATGATTATTAAAAAAAAAGGTTTTGTAATATCTCCAGTATTTCTTGAGATATTTGTTATAAACTTTGCAGACAAAAGGACTCTTAGAAAATAGATAAGAGTATACAGGTTTTCAGTTTTAAAAAACACCCGTAAATTATTCAAGGAAAATTCTTATGAAAAAGATAAATTTCCTATTTTAACTTTAATTGTAACTTCAATTTTAAACGGAATTGAAAATGGTATTTCATTAATAGGAAATATCATTGTTAATTGTTCCATTATTATATATTAATACTTACTGATATATTAACAAATAATGCTTGTGTGTTAAAAAACCAAACTTAAACTAACGCATGTGTCTTTGTTTGAATCCGATTATTTAGACAACCCTTTTAATTTATTTTTCATTGAGGAATTATTTCAACCTTGGGTGCAACTGAGGTCACTAAACCCAGCCAACGTATATTTTAAAACTGATTAAATTTAAATATATGTGTACTTAAAAACACACGTAAACAAAATTGATTGATAGAGAAGCAAAGACAATTTTTTTTAAATAATGGGTACGTGGTCGTAACGCGCGTTTTAATATGCCCTTCTCGCTCCAGAAAACGTTTTGAACGATATAACTAAATATTCAGTAATTCATGTGGACTATAAAATAAAATAATAAAGTTTACAATTGTGGCTCACACTGAACATTCTCAGTTGTAACAAACATGGATGCGAAAAACCTACGAAGAATTTTACATTTGTCTAATTTTTTACTTTATTCGCCCAACACTTGAACGTTGGAGTTTTCGTAACTCTGACGAGACATAGCCGAAATACTCTACCGACAGCAAAAAAAGTTTCATTTCAAAAATAAATAACAGATTATCCCAATCAAGTTGACATTCCTTGAATTGTCACCTCCTAAATCTGACTCCTGTTGAGGGTATGATATGTTTTTTATAAGTGCCAGTTCTTTATCTTTCGTTCTGTGATTTATGAATATTGTTTATCTATAATGACATGGTTTTCATTCGGATGGCTGATAAGGGCACATAGTATGTTTCAGTTCGATGATACTGTGGGTGGAATATTTATCCTTGTTTCTTTGTCGTGAATTTTCATGTCTTTGCTCAGACATCATGGATGAATGCTTGAATAAGAAATGAAATGTGCGGGAGTGATTGGCGGTGCACGCGCAGGAGAAGGAAGTCAGTCTACTCGACCATGAGAGCATGGTCGGGAAGTTCGTGGAGGGAGGGGGAGGGGAAGTGCATAATTGACGATGCAGCAGCGCCGCCTGGTAGACGTGGAAGGCACCAGGCGGGGTCGTGTCGGCCTGGCTAATGTGACGGTGGAAGGACAGCGGCTGTCGCGGGGCGCCGAGGTGTTGCTGCTCCGCCCCCCCCCCTTGCTTACATCCCCTAACCCTCAACCCTCTCCCTCAGACACCTCGCAAGTCACGTGAGCCACGACTGGCGGACAGTGACGGAGTTGGAAGTCACTAAACTTTTCATTTTCAGCAGCCTTCTGCTAACTTGCGGTATTTGAATTGAAACTTCTTTCGATGCGATGGGAGTAAAATTTCAAGGCCGAATTTTAATGCAACTTTTCCGATTTTTTTCTCCCTAACCTAACTTAAATCTTTGAGTGTGCGGGAGGAGTCTGGGTAGGAAAGACTCTAAGTGCGTCTCAGGCCGAAGCCTATACGCTCTAATAATGCAGGTTTTTAACCATGCAGAAGAGGTAGCATGCATCATGTGCTAGAAGGGGATTGGTCATCCATTGCTGTGATTGGCGCCATGACTAACTCCCTCACTGACTATTCTAGACTAGAACTAGATAAGTTGGGCCCAGGCATAACTACAAAATCAGTGTAAAAAAATGGTCGATCGCATCTTATTTATAAACAATAAAAAATTTAATTACAAACTTCTTTATTATATTCAATCATAGATTTGACAATTTAAAAAAAAATATATTGTTTCAGTATTTCAATTTCAATTTCAAAGTATTTTTAATTAATCAATAACTATTGATGAATAATTATTAATATCCTGACCTGTTATTTTGAAGTGAGTAAAAATTTGTGAAATCTTCTTTATTCATTTATTTTCTATTTGAAACGAATAAATAATAATTACAAAAAGATTGTATTTATAAATACTTGAAAATAAATTACTGTCGATTTTCCCGCGCTGTGTTATCTTTTTATTAATATGTATAAATGGTTTTACTGAGTAATACGAAGTAATATTATAAATATGGTTGAAAATAAAATTTCTCGAAGTTGAGTTACTTTTTATAATGTGTATAAATTGTAGTTATAATTGTTTTCATGCTATAGTTGGGGTCCTGAAAATATTAATATAACGTATTATGGTGTGATTATTTCACCAGTGAGTAGGTAATATTTTGTTAAATAATCATTATTTATTGATCAATAATTATTGATATCCTGATAGTTATTTTGAAATGAGCAATGATTTGGTTAATTCGTGTTTATTTAGGAAAATGGTTTTCTTTTTTTTTTTTTCCTCTCGCTGCCGTTTTACCCCTTACCATATACTTACGTGACGATGTTTGAATTGCTAAAGACGTTTCACTTCTAACAAGTGTACTCTGTTACACGTGCTCTTTTTGTACGCTTCACTTCAGTTCATTAATCGCACATTAAAAATAAATAACTGCAAGATTTTATCTCTGAAAAATGTTTTGGTTTTCTAGCAAAAATATCGGCATGTACCTGCAAATAGTAGTTTTGCTTTGTATATATAACTTTTTTTCATATATGTGTATTTCATAATAACGCAGAGATATAAAAAGTAGTATAAATGTTTTTAGGTCCTGAAATATCCTGAAATTGTTTCACTGAGGAATTAGTGACATCCTGTGGAGAGTTGCCAAATATCCCGAAAAAAAAATTATATTCCTGTCTGTTCCGTAATAATGCCCCAAAAAGCCCATTTTTGAGATATACACAGAAAAGTCCAGCATTCTAAGATTTGACATATTCAGTAATCCGTCACTAATCAAGCCGCTTGCGTTTATTCTAAGCATTCCTGGTGTTGACCTTGGCCGCAAGGTCGCAGTGCTGTGCTGCCGGAGTATTTAGTTTGCCATGAGTTTCATCGTTACTGCCGGTTTTCATTGCAGTATGGCGGTTTCTTTATTGCTAGCGGATTATATTTCATTTGAGAATGCGCTGTGGGCTGATGGGTGGTTTTGTTTCCGTATTTAGATTTTATACTGTTTGTTTAGGAGAATGAAAAGGGGTAAAACTCATGTTTTCAGAATTTTTTTATTTACATGAAACGCCGGCTGATGTTATGGTTGCCGCTGAAATTTTGTAGTGGTCCTTTGCACGACGAGAATATTGCATGCCAATTCACAGCCTTGCCTTAGAGGCGATACTGCGCTAACGCACCAGAAACTTAATGCTTAATAGGGTTACAAAATAGGATGAATTACGTTGCATATCCTTTGAAGGGCGTAAAATATTCTGTGTATGGTTTATTTTTTAAAACGTTTGCTCAAACACTGTTTTGGCCTCTTACACTTTCACTAAAAAAATTATAAATACAAAAATTAAAAAATCTATGGATGTATTAAGTTCCTTATGTATTAATTCTTAAATAACTCCTCTTTTTTTATTTTTAGTAAAGTATCGTAGTTTTAGTAAAAACACTTTCTTCTTTGGTTCAAGGAATCTTTCGGCAGGCAGCTTCATTACAAATGGCACTTGGGATGGTAAGTCTCATGTGAATTTCATAAAATATGACAGAATTTAAAAAGTAGCTTCTGTGTAACCTATTTTCCTACTGTCACTCGCATAGTAACGCATAAGGTTTGTTTACGAACACACCAACCCCGTTGAAATAACAACAGTTTAAGGACACTTAACCATAGGCACTTCTTTTGAGAACTGTCAACTTCGAGACATGCCACACTGTAAAGATTATGCTTGTACTTCGCAAGCAAAAACATGTACTGATACAAGTTTGGCGATTTTTTTCCTAGCCTAAGTTATTCTAAAATGTGCGGAATGGTAAACGTTAGGTGAGGACCTAAGCGTGTCTCAATCTTAAGCTTATACACCTCTAACGTGGTGAGTTTAAACCACGCGGGAGAGGTTTCATGTATCTTGTGCTGCTGGGGTTTATTGGCCAGTCATGGCAGCTATTGCGCCATGACTGATGCCCCTTCGGTCGCCCTAGCTTTAAGCTAGCTGCTGTGGCCCAGGCAAAACCTGCATAGACACAGGGAAGGCCAGGGCTAATTCATGCGGCAAACAATTAACATACATTAAAGCAAGCAAGGTCACTACTGGATAAGCGTGAAAGGTCCAGATTAAAGAGTTGAGTGTGCCAGAAAAAGCTATCACGCAGGTGCCTAAGCGCCTTGGGGGCGGGCGACTGTACTCGCGAACCCGCCCAGCTGCCAGACAGCTGCCTGTAGAAAAGGGAACTTGCTACTGCTGCACTCTGCGTCGTGGCTTGTCGGGCCCGCGGGTCGCAGCGCGCTTAGCGGCCGGACCTGGGCCGCGGCAGTCCCGCATCGGAGGCCTTGTCTCGTCCCAAGGGCGTATCCGATATCGTTAAAAAACTATGTTAAAAACATAGTTCTGGGAAAAACTGTGAACAGATTGGTTTTATATGGGTTCAACCGCCGTCGATTCAAACACCGCGCGTCGCGGACGTCTACCTCCCTCCCTCCATTCCCCCGTCTTCATCGCATTCCTTTTAGTCTCTTGCCTTCCCACTCCTGTTTCGCTTGGTTACCTCCCTCCTCCCCCCTCCTTCACAACGGTGCATGCGCGCTAGGCTTTTGTCTGCCGGTGCTTTATTAGGCTTGCAGAGGCCGGGCTGACCAGACCAGTAGTCTAAATTCTCTTCGTTGGTTTTACTTTTAACTTTCATTTACCCTGGTCAGATAAACATGTAACTTCTTAAATTCAAATCTAAATATTTTCTAAATAAATTGGCAACGAGAATGAACGGCTTAGGCATGAAAGATAAATTGTAACTGTATTGGTTTGTAGCTACACTAACAGTGGTAGCTCTGTATTAGGGTTTTGATCAGTCACTGTGAATGGTCGTTCTGGTTATGATGTGTTTCGTACCAATTTGTTGTGCGGCTTGTTCATGCGTGTCATGTCCCGCCGTCTCGTGTCGCTTTTAATAGTTTTTCTTTTTCTTTTCTGGATTTTTGACTATTCTGTTTCGGGTTTATTAGTTTACTGTTATTGCAATTATTGTATATGTGGGATCGTGGCTCGTTTATCCTCGCGTGTTTTGAGTGGTACACAGGCTCTCTGTTTGACTGCCCTGAATAAAATTGACTCATCAAGTCGTGTATTGCTTTGTAACTTAAGTAGCAATCCTCGATCGAATGTTTCCCTGGGCCGCCTGGCCGCCAGGGTCGGTATTTTTTCCTGGGGTATTTATAATAAATGTATTGTTTATTTGTGTGGAATAAATGTATTGGTATTCAGTATAACGTACGAAATTGGGATAAGAGCATTTATATGAGTGTATGTTAAGCTCTTTCTGCTGCAGGCTATACTCACTATCTTTGTATTTTAATATTTATACTTTTGAGATTTTTGTTTAAGATATAACCCTATGTTATTATTGTATTTTTTTCCAATATGCCTTTTGCCACAAGTACAGTCTGTGGTTCACTGTTGAAATTTGTGTGACGTTCACTTTGTGCACTTCTATTGTAATGCATTTCATGTCTTAGTTTTGTAAGCATTCACGTTACAACCCGTAAAAGTGTTTAAAGAATTGTGATGACATGTACGCTTAAAAATGTTGTTAGGGTTTTATATATTTATTTTACTTTTCAAACGAGGTTGTATCTATTCACTTACGTTTGTTAAAATAAAATTGTCTGCTTCTCTAATCGTTCATTGAAATAAGTTTTATTGTATATTTCCTTTAGTATATTATACTTTATTATTCACAGTATTTTTGTCCCATTTTCAAACACCTAACTGCTTCCTCCCTGTACTGCAACGGGGCACTTATTCCGTATTCTCGTTAAAGCGCCGATTGGAGCTTGTTGGGTGGAATTGCATCCAGGATTTGAACCCAGCACGCTGCAGGTTGTTGATATTTAATTACTTAGAAAAAACCTGTGTGACGAAATGGTGACACTACGCTATATGTGAGAAGTCAGAACGCCCTATTTTCCTATAAAAGAGGTTGAATTCCAAAAAAAAATCTCCCTTCCTAATTAACTTTGGTAATCGACATGTTCCTGTTCGCTGCGCCATTCCTCACTAGACGCTTGAATAGACAAATTTATGTCAAGATTACAACTTTAAATATGGAACCGTTGCTGGTTAAAAACATTATGGATGAACTGCAAGGATTAGTCGTTGCAAAAAAAAATGCAACTCTTCATTGGATGAGACTGGGCCTTCCTCCCCCTTCACAAACCGAAGTAATATTGCGAATGAATTTTTTAAGTGTGCTTGATTTGTACTACTTAAAGTGATTTTTATATTTTTACACCATGTATTTTTCTATCACGATTTGTATTGATATGTCTTCATGGCGAAAGATCTTGAAGTCTTGGGGAAAAGGGTCCATAACACCATAGGACCTTCTTGCCCATACAGTAGTCATTTTGTTGCATTTTGTAATAATTACTGTTGGATGTGTAAACAATTTTTCAAAAGAGATTACATTGGTTGAGTTTTTAGACCAACCAACGTGCGAGGCAGGTTCGAACCCAGAATATTTCGCAAACGTGGCGGACGTTGCCGTAAACTGGTGGGTTTTCCCCGGGTGCTCCTTTTTCCCGCGCCCATTTATTTCGTTAGCGCTTCATTCCAATTCCTTCGCCTCAAGTTAATTGAAATGTTACCATTCACGTATGCTCCCTGCTGGAATCTTCCATGGCCTTCCTACGACTGCAAAGAGAATGTTCTTTACACCAACAGAAATTGCAGTAAATGTACGGGATTTCCGGCAAAGAATTCACAGCAAATAAACTAAGGGTTTTTTATCGTTCAAAATAAACTGATTTTTTGTAGAAGCAACGTAATATTCTGACGTCATAATTTGTGTTCTGTTGTAAATAGTGTATTCATGTTGTGAAAGAAAGAAGTGTGTTTTGCTGCTACCCGCAAATAAACTAAGATATCCGCCAATTAACGTAGATCCGTGTATGAAATATAACCAGCTTTTTTATCGTAATTTTGAGATGACCAATTTGGACAGTGTATGCGCTCTACTTTCATCAGTGTAATTGCGCCCCTTTACTCGAAATGAATGAACAGTCGAAACCCCACGTGTGCTGCAACGTCCTCGGTTGATCTTCGCCATTGGGGAGGAAGTGCTCTCCTGGCAGTGTTCCCGTCGACCTGTGACGTCGGCGTCAGCTAGTCGCTTCGAGACGCCGCGATGCTCAGTGAGGGGTGGGGGAAGTCAGGGAGAAGTATGACCTGGTTGTGGCCAACCGACGTGGCACGCGAGGTCTCAAGCGCACTCTCTGTCTATCGAACGATGGACCTCTCCCCTTCATATAAGCAGGGCCTCAAGGTGGTTAATGGGCCTGAGTTTGGACATTATTTTTAATGCTTGAGTTTACCCTGATAGAACGAAAATTACAAGTCTTTTGTTAATATAAGTCATAGGAAGAAATACAAGTAAAGTTATACGCATGGTTGCAGTTATTGCCACAGTAACGTTTACAGGCTAATTTTTTTAAGTTTAAAAAGTGGTACGTTAAATAATTGATACCGGCTGATGGCCGTAGATTCAAGCTATCACGTCTGCGCAGGTGGTTCTAACCCTGTAAATACTATACTTATAAACAGCCAGATCATAAAATTAATGTATTTTACAGGCTATCGGAGGCATTTTCGAACAAGCTTGTTTTGACTTTCGAGGTTGAGCCACGTCGTATTGGTAGTGTTTGTCGACGCTTTGTCTTGCATTGCCACAAACATCTTCAGGGTTGTGAATCAACAGAGAGAGAGAGATAGAGTGTGTGTGTGTGTGAGAGAGAGAGAGAGAGAAGAGATGTGGTATGATTTTATGTACCTATACTTGCAAGGGGTTTTCGTCAGGAAGCCAATCACGAAAGGTCTCCTACAGTGAGTAGTTTAAGAGTCACTCGTAATTAGTCGTGCGTTTAAAGGCAGAATGCAGAGATGACATCTAACACAGAATTATATGGAAATACACCGCTGTTGTTGATGTTTCGGGTGAAAGGGAGGGAGAGTAGGAGGGAAATCCTCTTGAGGGACCGCCCGCAACTTTCACTGGATAAGATAAATTTTACTGGTGAAAAAGTTCTATTGGTTTCCGAGCCCCCTAACAAGGCCTCTGAGGCGCCAGGCGCCCGGACCGCTGCAGCCCGCCAGCCGTGACCCGCCTCCCGACAACTTGTGTAGCGGGGTGTCGCCCTCTCAGGGGTTCCTTGTTTTATGCCCGCGGCTCTCTGTGGGCGGTGGGGGAAGTCCACCGGGAGCGGCGTTACTCACTGTTCCTCTTGTTCCTGCTGTTGCAGACCATGTGCGGGAGTTCACCTGCGGGAAGATGTACTACCGCACTCTGTTCCTGGACGAGAGGAGGGACGCGCTCTACGTCGGAGCCATGTGAGTGCTTTACGTCTCTTCTTTTCCTTCTTTCTTCTTTACCGCCGGCAGCACTGCGACGCACAGACGGACCTGTCTACTGACGGCGCGCGCTGGCAGGCGCGAGTACTGCACCTCGTGGCGGACCGAGGGACACGATAAAACAACATCTATTTCAATTTAGAATTCACTGCTTCACTTTAAGTGATAAAAAATTGCTTTTTTAATTTTTGCTTTGGTACATTTTTTAAATCGAAAAGCTGCTTTCAGGGTTTTTTCTTATGTTTTGGGCATTAAATAAGCAGAAAGATTTAATTTATTAAATTTTAATTACGTAGTTATATTTAATAAATTTGCAAAAAATGCACACATGACTAATTTTTTGAAAATAGGAGACAAAGCTTAACTTTAATTCAGTTAGATTGATACAATACAAGAAGTTAGAACACTATAAGTTTAGTAAATATTGAAATGAAACGAAATATTTCACCTTTGTGTGTACGTGAAACCAATGCAAATTTATACAATTTTATAAATATAAATTAAAACTAAATGTTAATTATATCATCAAACTATCATTAGCACTTGAACATTTAGGAATCACTGGAAAGTTAGCAATGAATAAATATTATCTTTTTTTAATGTCACACATATAAAAGTATTTAAAACTCAAACTATATTGCACTTGCTGCAGTACCCGGTGCTGCCTTGGCTGAACACAGGGTGATTTATTGTCCACGAGTTAAAGCAAAATGGATAGCGCTATATGGCAGTGTGGTGGACATAAAGAAATGACACACAATTACTCTTAGTATGTATATGACCTATCATTTTTTGTTTACCCAAGGCGACCGGTTGAACGGTTTAGAAATTGATGCGCTGCAGCGCCATCTAGCAGCGAGTTACAAAATAAATGGATAGCATAAAGTCATTCTACATTAAAAACACCTCGATGTGCCAACATTCATGGCGATCGGTCAAACGGTGTCAGAGTTTTTCAATGTCATAGATACAAACATCCTATTACATATATATACAATTATGTAAAATATTCTATATAAAAAAAGTTAATAATATTATGAAGAAAATATGAAATGCTTACAATTATTTTCTTCAATTAGTCGCTGAAGGAAAGTTATTAATATGATAAAATCTCATTCGGCACAGCCTTCGGGTGTAGGTAGATTTCGAAGTACCTATTTATTATGTAAATATTTTGGTAACTGCTATAAACTTCGAAACATTTAAAGAACTTAATGTACATAACAAATTTATGTTCTTCAATATTACAAAATGATTTATTAATTATTTGCTGTTCTTCTATGCAACAAAATACTAAATATTACAAATATTTTAACTCAATGTATCCAAAATTGTATAGTTTACAAAGCAGCATTGAATTTCTTAGAATAAATTTTATATTTGCCAACTAAGGTAATTATTTAATATTTTTTACCTTCAAACTAATTTTTTCATACCCTTGCACTTATAAAAATTTGCTTTTCATCAAGGGTTACGATAAAATTAACATGGTTTAAAATGAATACAAACTAATTTGATACTAAGAAAGTATTGAATTTTTTAAATTTGAATCCATGTGTTTACGATGACAATTCGTTTAACCATAAATTGTTCCAGCCAAAGTTTTTGATAACTTTTAGGAATTAATAAAATAAATTATAATGGATGTGATAATTTATTTATTAAAAAAGGTAATGATTATTTTTTACTTTAAAATCTTATTTCCACCCCTTTCAGTAATAATTGGGTAAACTAAAACACTTTGAAGAATAGTTTTAGTCATATTTAGACAGCCAAAATAAGAATGCATTCGATAGTGTACCGAGTAGGGAAGTTTTATTTATTTTCTCATTCCACCCCAGGTTTTTTTAACCCCTAGCAATAATGGTTTAAATTATCAAAAATTGTTTCAGGCAAAAGTTTTAGATAAAATTGTACAATTTTTCAACAATTTGTACGGATTTGATAGTGTGCTTTCTAATGAAGTTACGAATTTTTGTTTTTTCAACCCCTATTTATTCCACCCCTTACAGTTATGGTAGTTTGTATAAAAAAATAAAAATTATTTCAGACAAAAATTGTAGATAATAATTCAAGGTTTTACAATAAAGTTAGAACGTATTCTACAGTGTACATAGTATGGAAAATTATTTTCTTTTTAAATTCTACCTTTGTTTATTCAACCCCAGGCAGCAATGTTTGATCAGAAATTGTATCAGACAAATGTTTTAGCTAAAAAATTATATTTGTACGGATTTGATTGTCCATTCCTTTCAGTTATGGTTGGTCGAATAGAAAATTATTTCAACAGAAAGTTTTTGATAATATTTGTACGTTTTACAAACAATTGGAACGGATTTATAGTGTGCATATTAAGGGAGTTATGTAATTTTTTGTCTTTCAACTCTTAATGTTTTCAAACCCTTGCAGTTATGGTTGGTCATGTAAAAAAATAACTTCAAACGAAAGTTGTAGATAATTTTTTTTTGGTTTTACACTAAAAAGGACAGATTTAATATTGTAAAATATGCTGATTTTATGATTTTTTTTAAATTTACCACCCCTCCCTTTTTTTTAAACCCTTTGCAGCAATGGTTTGTCTTATCACAAATTGTTTCAGACTAAAGATAGAGATAAAAATTATAAGATTTAACAACAATCTGAACGGATTTGATAGTGTTCGTACTAAGGGAGTAAAGAATTTTTGTTTAAATTCTACCCATCTTTTTTCAAAACCTTGCAGCATTGGTTCTACTAATCAAAAATGGTTTCTTACAAAAGTTTTAAATAAAATTTATAAGATTATTACAAATTTTTCACGAATTCGTTGCTGTGTCTATGAAGGTAGTTATGATTTTTTTTTTTTGTTCTTCAACCCTTGTTTTTTCAGCGCTTTGCAGTTAAGGGTGGTCGTATCAAAAACGTATTTAGACAAAATATTTTGGTTTAGCTCCTAATAGTTTTAATACCTTCAAACGAATGCGATATTTCCATATTTCGGGAGTTACAGCGATTTTGTTTTCAAAAAAACCTTCATTTCTACACCTTTGGTCAGATATTGCCCATTAAAAAACTCTACCGAGATTTTCCGTTGCTAAATTTTATGTATTAGTTTGGAAGTTATTTGTGAAAAAATGCGGCAGTTATTGTGACCACAAAATTGTGATATATATATATATATATATATATATATATATATATATATATATATACATATAAATTTAAGTTGACGATGGTTTTGGTGTCTGTGAACCATGAAACGAAAAACTATATTAAAAAATTCCGGAAGTCGCACTACAATATCTAGGTAGTGTTTCTTTGTATTCTTCTTAATAAGACAATACAAAAATACATATAAAGACTGGTGATACATAACTGTAGGTAAAATAATATATATTTTAATATATTATTTTAAGTTTTAATTTATTTTCGCTTTTCATTTAAAGTTATAGTGAACCAGAAAACTAAAATATTTGACTTAGAAATTTAAATAAATGAAAATGTGGGCGCCGTACAACTCGCGCCGCCAGTAGTACCCTGCGGCCACTTATCCCGCTCCTCATTCACAAAACATGCGTGTCCCGGAGGAGTTGCGTGTCAAATATTTAAAACGCAACACAAAGTAACATTAAGAGTATTCAGGGATTGAATATTTCAGTAGAAGGCATGACTACTCTCATGCTTCGCCTTGAGATATGTACGCCCGGCGGTTCGGGGATTACCTCAGGAAAGTGCTCGACAAACGAGCGCCCTGTTTTTTTTTCTCGAGAGATTTCCTTAAAGTCACTCGTGCTCCAGCCTTTCTTCCGTCTACGTTTCATTTCTGGCTAGCCCGTGGAAACCGGCGCGGCAATCCGTAAACTAACCACACTCCCTCCTTCTGTGGACGAAAATATTTGTTAGTTTGTCGAACAGTAAAGTTTTCATGGGCGTGGTTACGCGCGCCTGGATTTAGGGCCCCGTGTGCCCGTTAAAACTCGGCGTTCGCTGTTTCATTTTCTGGCAGTAAAGATTGTGCTGGTCAGCTTTTATCTTCTCTCGTCCAGCAGTGAAAGTCGCGCAGTTTTAATAGGCGGCATCCAAAAGTGCGTAAAGCTACCAAAATATTTTCCAACTGGTAACTCATATTCTACAGACTTATTTCATACCCTTCTTACTATGTGTTAAGGTCCTCATCTACCCGGCCATACTTCGGTGCGCAGCGCTTCAGAAAAACAACGCGATTTCAAAACTACTTAAGATACCCGAGTGAGGTCTGTTTACGAAAAGTTTTTTAAGAATTCGCTTAGGGCCGTAAAGTCCTTTTGATTTTGGATTAAATTTTTAAACTGTATTTTTAGAAGAGTTAAATTGGCTAAAGGCGTGTTTTCAGAGCAATTTTTAGGAGTAAAACAACTGATATAAATTCCTGAGAACACTTAAGAGACTATCATTACATATTTAAGTTCATTTGTATGCCATATAATGTTACGGTCACCGCTAAAATTTCACAGTTATCCTATGGATGGCGAGAAGACTGCGCGCCAGTTCAGAGCCTTGCGCTTAGAGACGATACCGTGCTAGAAGCACCAGAGAGCGTCGCGCTTATCATCTGGCCTCACTGAAACAGATACACCCCGACTAGACGGGCCCCTAACAATGGTATAAGTTTTTAAAATTTGGAAATCAGTGGATAAAAGTTGAGTTTAGGATCCTTTATATGTATTACGGATGCTATAGAGTAACCCAAATAGCGTCTTGACAATCATTAATTATGAATCTTTACACAAAAAAAAGAGGTTTTGAAACCATCAACGTTCCTGCCACCTTACTTCATGAACATTTATGTTATTAATGATGGTCACTAACTATACTGTTGAGACTGATATGCTGGCACAGTTTTCCAGCTTTCAGTCACGGCGTTAATTACAACTTCCCTAGAATGGTTAATAGACCAATTGATGGTGGTTAATAGACCAATTGATGGCAGTTATAAATGATAAACATATTAAGGTGTCGCCGTTTTATATATTTAGGTTTTTCAAAAGTCTTAAAATTCCCAGTCGCTACCAAATTAGAGGATAATGTTGCTACAGATGTCCTTAATATACGTTTCTACTTTTTTTGCTACGTAATCTTGATTAACTAATTCATAATAAAATTGAAAATGCTGTTTTTTGTAAAAAGAATTGCGAGATTAATGTAAAAATTTTCAATAGGGTATGATATACTATTTATACTTTCAAAATTTGTAATAAGTTAGAATTTGGAAGTTATTTTAAAAGCTGGCTCATTTAAGCAAAATATAAAATGATACAACACTTTTTTCAAACTTAGCCGAGTTGCGTCAAAGAACCGCTGAATCTGACGATGAATTTTTTTCTCGCAGGTATGTCCGACTCGTGAAGTGGTCCTTTGTAAAGATAGCTTGTATTAGGCCGATGGCAAATTGTTTGAACATGTACTTTTAATTAACAGAATAATTTCGATGAATGCTTAGTTTCATTTCTAACTTTCACTACATGTCTCACTCTGACTCACATAACCTTTTTTGCCACACATAATTCAAGCTTTGAATATTATTCATTGTATTATCTATCATATTACGGAAATTATTTTTAATTTGGTAATTTTAGTTTCTTTAATACAAATATTTTTTTAAAAGTAAATGGTCAGTTTATCATATTAAAATCTTGCTCAAATTAGCCATTTAATAAAATAACTTGTGTATTTAACATTGTACATTTCTTTGCAGTACGAATAGTGAGTTACCCAAAAAATGATTTGGCACATTAGTTGAGAAAATACTTTTTTTTACTTAAGTATGTATGATTTTATTCCCAATTTTTATTAAAAGTATAGCATAGTTATTCCGTTACAAAAATTAGATTGTGGTATGTATAATATGGACATTTTTAGCCACAGTATATAGTTATTTGGCGCAGGTGAGAATTTAAATGTTTTTAACATAATGCTTATATTTGTAACACTCCGACATTTTTTATACAGAATGGGCATTAGTTAACCTTCAAAACATAAGTTATTTTCTTGATGACCTGCGTATTATTTTATCTTCAACATTTTCATATTTTTCGCTTAGTCACCATGATTTCAGAAATGTGATGATTTGTAAAAATCATTGGCATAAGATTCCTCATTGAGTAGTCATACTTATGGCAGTTTATGGAGTGAAACGTTTTGGACATGCAGGGTGATGCTTTGTGATGTTTTATTGCGCAGGGAACACATAGCAAGAATATTTCAGGGAACAAGTTAGCCTACTCTTTACCGGGGACATGCAAAATTATATCTTTTTTTTTCCGTATACAAGGAAAATACGTGTAAGTTTTCTTTCCAGGTGTAGTTGGTGTTACATAATTAGGAGCAACTATTGTTACATTGTGTGATATAGAGGCATATAAATTACGCAGCCTTAAAATATAAATATATCTTGACTTAAATCTAGATCTCACCACGCATTATTTACGCAACGTATATGAATTAAATAAATTAGTAATACAACTAGATGTCAAAATAAGCAACTTCGTTTCGCTGTTACAGTTTTTAGACTATGTGTGTGTATATATACATACACACATACAGTATTACGCACAGGACGAATGACGAAGTTCTCCAACTAAAACTATATAAACCATTATTACCAATTTGACTCGAGTGCGCTGGCAACATTGTGGAAATGAGCAAGTTGTGATTGTGAAGTCGCCGAGCTGTGTGTTTGTGTCCTCGAGTGTGCTGCTGTGTGCTGGCGGTGGCCACAGCGCCTCTGGTCGCGAGGGTTGCGGTGCTCCTCCACCTCCATATTGCTTAAGGGGATTGGTGCACCAGCATCGTATTAAAAAAAACAATATATTTGTTAATGATTCAGCTGCTAGAGAAGATTTGAACCATTCTGGTGTAAAATTTATGTTTTTATTTTTTTATTTTAACTAAGTTATTGCTGATTTTCGGGAATTTTTTTAATTCAAGCTTTATTAAAAAACTATAAAGAATTCAGTAGTAAAACTTTCGCAGATAAATTTTCAGACACGGGAGATATGACTGTGACCATTCTTTTATCTGTAATCATTATTATTAACGTATTTACAATTTGAATTTTAATAAATGAGCTGCTACGAAATTCCGTGATATTCATTTGCGAATTTAATAACATTCGCGTTTTCATTTGTAATTCAAACGCCTACATATATGTCGGCTGAATGATTGACTTTATTTTAGTCTTTAGCTTATTGCAGTCGGACCTAAAGTAAAAACGTAGCTGTAGAAATTTGAGCAGCGTGCAAGCTCGGATACGAGGAATTATGGAGCGCGCTGGACAGTAGTGACACCTTGCGACAGTTTTCCAAACTTTTTGCAGCTCGTTCCCACTCTGCCACAGCTGTCTGCTGTTTACGAAGGGGAGACGGGATTTCGCGGGAAACTGATATGAAGGTCAACGTACTCATTTTCAGTAGATAAGAGAACGTGTTTGGTCTAGCTCGGCGTATAATTGAATGGTTATTCTCTGTTATTATTTAGCACAGTGATTTAGCTAGATGTTTTTTGTTGTAAGCGTAAGATTTATTCAGGAATAAAATGCAGAAGAAACCTCCACCAAGCAGAGTACACAAAAGAACAAAACCATCGAAGGCCATTAGAGCGCTTAGAAAAAAGAATAAAGAAAGATAAGAGATTATTTTATTATAGCTTTTTTTACCATATATTTATTTTTCAGAGTTGCGTATGTACAACGCGATGGACGCGATGCGACAACAAAAAGATGTGTAAAATTGTAAACATGTTTTTTTTTTTCAGCAATGCGTGAACCATTTATAAACTATACTCAACATGTATCCGTATAATTACGTTTGAATTTTTTTTATGACAGGCATCAATGTTAACAAGTTTATTAAGCCACAATATACTTTTTTCAGAAAACTAAGGTAGCAGAAAACACTCAACATAGTCTCACACAAAATCAGTTTACATGAATGCAGTTTTAAGAAGTAAGCTACGTAAATAATAGTTAAACATTATTTAATATCTGGTGGTAACGTTTCCAAAGTATCAGCTTCGCCTTCATTCACGAACAATATTCGTGAGCTTATTTATGTATTTTGCTGGCTATTCGTTGGTGACTGTTAGGACTGCAAAATTAGTAAATTTTTTTTTTACCCTATCCTGAGTTAAATCTAAGTGTGCGGGGTTAGATGAGGACCTAGATGTGTCTCAGGCTTACGCCTTTACACTCTACTCATGCGGGGTATTAACCATGCGCGTAAGGGCGCGTTGCCATTGACCTGTAGGATAGTCTCAAAAATCCTCTACGGACTCGAAAAATGTCACCTGCTCATTGGCTACTTGACTTGTGACAACTGTTTGTTGTAATGCCTGTGATTTATCGTTGAATTTGTTGAGGAGTTTTCAGTGATTCGGAGCCTCCCATTTAACTGTGGCCGAATTGAAGAAGCAGTACACATGTTACATGCTTGAATTCATAGCGAATGGAAACCACAAATATTTACTGATGTAGTGGTTGGTAAAAAAAATATTATTCGTACCGCGTCCATCGCTTCGTGCCATGTTGGCTCGTATATTATATGGATTTACAAAATATAACGATTCATTTACGACACTTAAGATAAGGTGTGTAGGATTTTAAGAATTCACTTGAATTAATATTTAAGAACATATTTCAGGATAACTTATGAAGACGCTAGTACAGACGGCACCGATTGTGATGACTCATTGTGTGACATGTGAAACCTCAACACAACTCGAAAATCAGTAAGTGTTACATTGAAATGTGTCCGCTACAAATTTTCAGGAATTATAATTTTGAAATCGAGTAGAATTATTCCTGCAATTAGCATTAGGTATATTTTAATAGACATTGAAAGCAAATCATTAAGTAGCTTCAAAATCCAAATACCAGAATACAGATAGTCTGTAACAATACAGACCTCACCGACTAGATATGGTCCAGATTGTTAATACTAACACATTTGAAAAAACTGACTAGTTACTGAATATGTTTAAATTTTGTAAACCTGTTACTTTAGATGATTGGTGATGCAATAATGTCTCTTGGAAACTACATAAAATTTTAACTGCTTTTATTTCTCCATAAATTCGCAAATCACCATGGCAGCCATTTTACGATCACGATTACTTGTTACTAAACTTATAATTTTAAGGATGCCATTCGTTGATAAATTAAAGTTAGGTTTTCCCAAAATCCGGAAAAACTCAGGGTTCTATGATTTCTGGAAAACCAAATATTTATTTATCTATGAATTATATCCTAGAAATAAAATTTTTTGCGACAAAGGTTTCATACGACGGGTTAATCAAAAATAGTATAACATGCGGTTAAATGTATTTTGTGCATGCTAGTATTTGAAAATAAATATGCCTCTTAGTACATCTAACTATTAAGTAAACATTTGTTAAATGCTTGAAATCATTACCAGTTAACTGTAGTTGTAGTATAAATTAATTTTAAATCAAGAACAAAAAACATGATATGATAGCAGCATAGCAGTGTTGTTATTTATTCCGTTAAATAATTGGCGAACCGCAGTATTATCGTTCCACACAGTCCGCTCAGGACGCGCCGCGTCTTGGATGTCTCCCAGCCGGCCGATGCGCCGGTCGACCAATCACAGGTGAGCTACCGACCTGACATCCCGGGTCAAGTGCGTCAGTGCGACACGGTGCCGTAAGAACACACTCAACAGTTTCCAAACAAAATTATATGGCATGTATTGACGAAGATGTGATCTCATCACTTGAACTCAGGTGCGTCGTGCTAGGCGACGAAACTTGGTGGTCCGTCAGTGAGCATGGCGCTTCATTAGAATATTAGGATGCATTTGGATGGTTTACATTGCAGATGTCAAACGTATTGGCAACTTCTCATGTTTTCGAACTTTACTCGCCGCGTATGTTAACGTAACTCAAACGAAATAATGAGTCCGTACACAATTGTATAACTTGCACGACCCAATTCAAGTTTCTATTAAAAAAAACAGAATCGCTAAGTAAACACCTGATGCAAATTTTGATGTCTACCTATAATCTTAGCTCTCGGTGTATTAATTACATTTTGTAGGAGTAATTTCGTGAATGAAACGGAAATAAGTCACCGCGTTGCTGCCATCAGTGGCGGATGGCGCGAACCTAATTTTATAGAGACAAAGGGAAACCTTATAGTAATAACTGTTTAATGAATTTTAACAACGCGGGCAGTATTTTAATTAATAGCCCAGTAAATAAAGGTTTTTTTGTCGCAACTAATTCCGGGAAAGCTGAATTTTTGTCAGATGTTAGACCCTTATAAGACACGTATTTCCTCAAAAGTCCCCGCCTCTCCCCCTTGTGCTTTCCCCCCCACCCCTCTCGGAAGTTCTAAAATGTTGACCTTTACAGAATCGCTTGTGAATACGTAAATAATTGTGTAAAGTAGTAAATATATATAGCGTATTTTGTTCCAAAAAATCTGGTTTTTAATTTTGTTTCTGACAATATTTTTTTTAATGTTGATAGTTAAGGCGTTATAAAATCACAAACATAAAAAACGGGTTATTAATGTCAAAATGCGCAGTTCTCGTTCTGGACGATTTTAAATATTGGAAATAAACAAAAAATCTTCAAGTAAATTTTGTAGCGCACACTTCCAGCTTTAAAGTGATGTATAGTTTATATCGGGGAATTGATTGGTTACTGCTGGGGAGGGGGGGAAGTGAGCTCATGCGTATGGCTAGCGTGCACCGACCTACTATGTGGATCATTTTGTATTCGCAGTCCGTTCGCGTAGCCTTCATAATTATTTGAGGAATAATATATCTAGTTTTACACAGTATTCATTTTTATATAAAATAATTCATAAAACACATAACATAATTTTTTTTTCTTTTTTGCACTTTATGTTAACAATAATATTTATTAGCAAATACTTAAAGCAATTCTGTGTACATAAATTATTTACTTAAATACGCATAGCCAGATTTGGGTTCGGGGGAAATATACCCCTACCCAATTAAGGGCCTCCCATTATCCACCAACCACCGTGTCCCGGACTGGCTAAAACAGGTAGCTGTCATGATTATGAATAACTTTAAACAAGTTAAAAATGTTTTAAATATTAAATTGTAGTTTAGATGACAGCATCACGGACCGCCCACCCGCTTCTAATATAAAAGTAATGTATCCTTAATTTTTAACAAATTGTCCTTAATCAATGCAATTTGACCTTCATCTGCATCAGTCAATGGCATTTACAAAATTTACTATGACACTAGTCGTCTGAAGGAAGTTCAATTTCTTCGTCGAAATTTGGAGAGTTAAGACATGATAATCCATTACAGTTTTCACACATAGCAGAACAGCTTAGACCGGATTTTCTGCATTTGCAATTGTTACCGCATGAAGTATTACAGCTGCAGGAAACAAGACAAAGGTCATCAGGGGCAAAGGCTTTGGTACTGGGAACAGGTTTTAAAACTTTATTTTTCCTGCAATTTTCCTTTAAATATTCATGCCTCCAACCCCAATCTGTAGGTGGAAGTTTATTGCCCATCCAATATTGCACCTGGAGGTATACTCGTAATAGATGTTGGTAAGCTGCTTCTGATGTGGGGGGCAATTTTGATAAATCAAAGCTAGGTTTTAAAGCAGATTTACTTGTCATGGATGTAAATTTGTAGTAGCGAGCTTCATTCAGATTAGAATATCTCCTAAGCCTGTACATTTCAAGTATGAATGTCTCTCCCTTTTCGAGTAATTCATCGCGAGATACATCTTTTTCCAAAAATAACTCTGCTTGAAGTTTGGCTTGTGGTACAACTTTGATCACATCAACAGATTTTGTCTTTCCCAAACCAAAAAATGACGAGGTGGTGTCACAGCCTGTAAATGCATATGCAAATAAAAGAAGTTTTCTGATGCTCTTGTGCACATTTACTAGTGTTTGTGTGTAATAATAAACAACGGAAGGATTTTTGCCACAGATTTCTTTTCGAAACAATACAGAGTTATTTTCAGGCGCAAGTGCTACAAGTAGTGCCAGAAGATCTGTGTCTGATCCCACAACTATGACTACATTGAATTTATTGAGATGTTCAATTCCTGTTTTTACGATGTCTAAGTCAGCATCTGTATCGGCTATGAATGAACTTATTCCCCTTCTATTTAATGCTTCAGACAGTTTCATAATTATTTTTTTGTTATTCGTATTAGATAAAAAAAGCTTCCTTTTTCGTGATACATTTTGTATTTGTCTCGAATTCTATGTTACATTATTAGTTTTTAGCAGATCTTCTTGACTGTTCTTCTCCCTTAGTTGTTGGCTCTGAGGGGTACCCATCAAAAACAACAGTTCAGTTCATTCCATATTTTGTGACGATATATGTGCAGTAATTTTCAATTATTTCTCCAAAAGTCTCTTCAATTGGCCATGTTACACTATGGAGGCGAAAGCCTCCATCAATATCTATACCAGTACCTGTATCTTGTTGGGGTTTAATTTCAAAGTAATTCCCTCAGAAAATACCTTCAGGAATGATGACTTCGCTCCTTTACGTAAAGAAACATCATCGAATAAGGATGGTGGCCGAGAAGCCAGATCGTACGAAAGGTAAACTTTTAATCTAGTTGGACCATCACACAGAGTATTCGATTGAATAACTGTTTAGGATTCACAGTCACTTGCTTTGATCGAACAGCCACAGATTTGTGACTAGATTTAGTCAGTTCCATATCCTTCCTATGTAATTTCAATTCTCCGAAAGTTTGTCCCTTCATTTTTTTCATAGCTGCCCTGCAGCCCGCCCGTCTCGACCCTAACCACTAAACCACTCTTCACGTTATTGCCGAGATAAGACAAGAACGTGTAGCCCACTCCTGCTCCGTCATCGCGAAGACTAAATAAACGAGACGCAATAAGAATATACATACGTGGTGTGCCTGCCACTTAACCCAGTTCTTGCTGCCAAGGCTCAAACATATTAACCCTAAAAGCCACTTGACCTTCATACGTTTTATGGCATATTTACCATTATCTAAATAATTTCTAAACGGAGTTGCAGTGATCCAGTTATTGCCTTTGTCAAAGGCGATTCGGGTTCGAAACCAAGCAGGAACTCCCAGATTTTCGTCAACAGGAATCGAGCCGAGACTATGGTGCAGGCCAAAGAGTTTTCATCGGAGAGCTCTCGTTCCTTCCGCCCGTAATATGTAAAAATAAACACCACCGAACAATTATTTTTGATTCCATTTTGTATTGCGAATGAATACATCAATATATTAATAATTAGCCTACTATTAGATTTAGGTTCCTATTTAAATTTTAAAGTTTTAAATCCTGCATGTAACAGAGGAATATTGAAAATAACAATCTCATGATAATAGTAGATTGTAGGGAAGCCGGGTAGATGAATGTAGCAGGTCGGAGCGTGCTAGCCATACGCATGCGCTCACTTCCCCCCCCCCCCTTCCCCAGCAGTAACCAATGAATTCCCCGATATAAACTATACATCATTTTAAAGCTGGAAGTGTGTGCTACAAAATTTACTTGAAGATTTCATTGTGTATTTCCAATATTTAAAATCTTCCAGAACGAGAACTGCGCATTTTGACATTAATAACCCGTTTTTTATGTTTGTGATTTTATAACGCCTTAACTATCAACATTAAAAAAAATATTGTCAGAAACAAAATTAAAAACCAGATTTTTTGGAACAAAATACGCTATATATTTACTACTTTACACAATTATTTACGTATTCACAAGCGATTCTGTAAAGGTCAACATTTTAGAACTTCCGAGAGGGGTGGGGGGGAAAGCACAAGGGGGAGAGGCGGGGACTTTTGAGGAAATACGTGTCTTATAAGGGTCTAACATCTGACAAAAATTCAGCTTTCCCGGAATTAGTTGCGACAACAGGCGATTTTTGGCCTTCATTTACTGGGCTATAAACGCCTGATTGAAAATCAGGTCCAAAGCTGGGGCTAAATTTTTTTTTATGTTTGTTTCGCTTTCATCGGAGCCATTTCATTATATAGTTTAAAATTTCTGTCTGCTAATCTTTGACGTAGCTGCTCCGGCAGCAAATTATAGCGGTAGGTGCAATGACAACGTGTGATTCGTGTAAATAAATGCAGTATAAAACACAATTTGCGTGTATTAATCACGCCCGTTATTTAAAATAATTCTACGTTAAATTTCGTGTCAAAGTTTAGTTTATAAGTGATTTGCAACATGAGAACACATAAATTTGCTCTTTACCGAGGTAATTTGTTACACATAACTGGCGTGTACTGAAAGACTCCCTTACGTGTTTTTTTTTTTTTTTTTTTTTTATACCCCTCAAACCGAGCGAATGTTGTTTGTACAAGTTCACGCGGCAGGGTTTGTTTTATTTAACGCATTGCGTTCGTGCGATATATATTTTTTTAATGATTCGCGCGCGTTATCGGCCGGATTCCTCGTGTGTCGGGATCAAAGACCACACCCGGGCGCGGCATAAGCGCCTCTTCGCCCCGTCGCGCCGTCTGTGGCGTAATGCTGATGTACGGCAGCCCGCGCGCCGGATTACGCGAGACTTCGTTAGGAGGCCGAGCAGGGAAGGGGTTGCGTCGGGGGATGTTCAGAAAACAACGAGCCCGTAAAAACGAAGCTTATTGGTACATTTTAAGAGTGGAAAATATGTGTTTGGTTCGCGCTTTTTCCGCGAGGGGTTAACGGGGCATGTGGATGGTTTGCCCTGGGTTGGAAAAAAAAAAGGGGGGGGGGACCTGCTATGGCATTACAACTCACCGCCTTCTCTTCATTATTTATGGGGCTTGGCAACATGAGCCACGAAATATGGCCACCACCAGTCGCTGTTTTAGGGGGGGGGGGGGGGATGTAAGGGAACAAACAAGAAGAAGAATATCATCCCCGAACTCCAAGCAAAGAGGGATTACTTGACTATGTATTCCTCGCAAAGGGAAAACACCGTTGACTTACTGTTATTTTCTTCTTCTAATGGATAGGGCACTTGTGCTCGCATTGATATTCATCCGCTCTGGACTGACTTTGCACAGCTTTGTAAAATTATTTCACGAACCATTTTTTCTCTGTTTGTACTAAACATAAATTTCGAACATGTTTATGCGCAGCACATTTCCTGACATGTATCGCATAATCATGCGTCCTTTTTAGGACGATGATACAGATTGTGTATATGATCTTTTTCTTTTTACATAAGTGTCGATGCACGTGAAACATGATCTCACGACAGGAAAAAGCTTTTAACACGGGCCGAGTAAATCAATATTTACCTCATTACTAAATTCGTTCACAAATATTTTTCTGCGCCATGATGCGAATATTTTCATCACATTCGAATTATATTACTCATTATTTACTTAAGTAATGTTATGAACAATTAATGCATACTTGAATAAAGCATATTGTTACGAGGCTGCGAGAGACGTGGCCGGCTAGCCATGCTGGCGCTTCGGGATTTCTAGGGAGGCGCCCACCTCCTGGAGGGTTTTACGCAGGTAGCGTCTGTCTCTCCCCCTACTCCTCTTCAATAACCCACATTCTTCCCATTGATCTCGGGAGTCTCTCTATTGCTGTCGAGGGTTCGGCAGCTCCCCAAGGCCCCGTGGCATGATAGGTTTAACTAGGAAGCCATTTTTCTCGCAGATTCGAGTGTTAAGTCGAGACCTTTGATGACGCGACACTATTGAGGGCTATGAGACCTTTCAATTGGCCGAGCTCAGAAATATGAAAGGCGAGACACGACACTGCAAAGAGGAGTGTAGTGAAGAGAGTGAGTAACCCTATTGGCGAGCGATAGCGGGTGGTGAGCGACGGGCTTCGTGTGCGAAGATCGGACCATCGGGGACTGGATCATCCGTGACGGTGTTGTGTGCGCGGCGGACGAGGGAGTAGCGCGAAGCAGTGTGTTGCGTACAAGGTGCTTGATAAGCGGCGAACAGCGGGGAGAGTGAATAGTAGGCGCATTAAACTGAGATCACTTTAGTGCCAGTCAATTAGATTCTTGTAATTTAGGAATAAAGTTTACGAAGTAGGTAATTAAGCCCTAAATAATTTTGGGCTATCCTTTCCGGACCTGTGTTATCCTACTCCTAACATTTATATCTGACAACTTTAAAAAAACTTGTAGTGTGACGCTATTTTATTATTGGCATATTTTTACGTATTTTACTAATATTGTGATGACAATTTATTATTCCATAATATTTTCTAAGTTTCCACTTTTTTTCGTAATGTCGCCTTTATTTTCTTTTTTTTTTTTTGTAAAATTTTTTAATTCTATAAAATATATATATTTCTTTACTATGACTTTAATAGGTTTCATAATGACTCCGGTTTTGTTTTGTAAAATACAACATGTTTTATTTTCCCAAATATTTCCATTTATTTTAAAATATGAGGTTTAATGCGGTTGAAGCCGTGTAACAGTCAGTGTTTTTGTAACATTATTTTCCTGGTAGCGGTGCAATCTGCCAGCGACCCGTGTCGCCGGAGGAGGGCAGCCGCAGGTTCGCGCGTCTAGGCTGATCGTTTCATCTGCAGGCCACGCGCAGTGGCGAAACTCGATTGACAACTTCCCTCGTGGCGATGAATTTTTTTTTATTCCCTTGCCAGAATTGTCTCTTGGGGAGATACAATTTGACGCATTTGTATGTATCATGTCACTCTTTGCGAGGGTCACGGACTAACCCCCCCCCCCCTTCCACCCCGCACTCATTTTTCCTTCCCTCTCTCCGGGGTGCGTGGCGGGAAAGTTTGCTACATCCGGGAAGGAGAAAGACGTGTTAGGGCCTTCATCGACAATTGCATTACGCGCGTTATACCTCGGAGGCAATGTGGTTTCGCGGCATCCTGCCCGCGTATCGGTTTCGTAGTATTGCGGACCAAGCCCTTGCTAAGAGGGGGGAGGGGGCGGTGGCGGCACAAGAAGGTGGTGGTTGTGGGGTCCAGAAACACACCAATGTATTATGAATTTACTAAAACTCGGCACATGGCGAGTCATAACTCAACCGACAATCTTCGACTGCGGCTTCAGTACGAAAGCACGGCTTATGGCATAAATTGCTCCTACATGCTGGAATATGCCTTTGAATTTGGAGCTGAACAATTTTGTTGTATTGAAAATAATAGATAAATTATTTAAGATGGAACACTAAGAGTCTGGACACTGTTTATGCCATTAAACAAACTTCTACGACACCGTAAACACTCGTAACCATAAAATTATATAAAAATTCAGGGGTAACACCATTATTTCACATACATTTTACTGGCGTTATATTACCTCAAAATATTTCAATACAATTAATTCAGGACAGCAACAAGTTTTGTTGTGGTTATAAAAATTGATACAATCAAACATTATCCAGACGCTTAAATACTTTATCTGTGTTAGTAATAAAAAAGTTCCCTTTTGGCAAAGCCTACAGGCGTAGATAGATTTCGGGGTATCTTTTTAATTCTGGAAATCTTTTGGAAATTTCTATAATCTACTGAAAAATTTCAAGAACTCAATGTACATAACATTCTATATTATCTACAATATTCCAAAATAGTTGATGAAACATTTTCTCATATTCCACGTAACGTAAACATTTTGAATGTTTCTAACTCAATATATACATCATTAAATAGCTTAGAACGAATTTCATATTACGCTTGCTAAGAAGTTAAGCTTTTTTTTTTTTAGCTTCAAGCACTGCCTGACATCAATTGCACTAATATATGGTAGTATAAAAATTAAACCAAAGTAGAAGAAAATATTAAGATGGTTTAAAATAAAATAGAACGAGATTGGTAAAAAAAAATTTTTTTTTAGTTCAATCCCAGTTTTTACGGTAATAGATTGTTTTATTAAACATTATTTCAGCCAAAGGGTTTGGATAAATTTTATGAGTATTACAATAAATTATAACGGATTTGATATTATATCTATTAGGTATACCTATCTATTGAAGAAAGTAATGTATTCTTTTTGTCTTTGTACCCTTGTTATTTCCATCCCTGTATTCAAATGTTTTCAATAATATTAAAAATGGTAAATAAAATAAACATTAAATCGATAGAGTACACGGTAGGGAGGTTTTATTTATTTTTATTTGAACCGCAGGTTTTTCAACCACTTGCAGTTATGGTTGGTCGTATCAAAAAATTATTCAGACAAAAGATTTTGGTATAACTCTTACGAGTTATAATACGTCCAAATGGATGTGATATTTTCTGTATTATGGGAGTTACAGCGATATTTCTGTTTTTCAAAAAATCTTCCCCATTTCTTCTACCCCTTTGATTGACTATTGCCGATTAACAAACTCGGCCGAGATTTTCCACTACTAGATTTTTTTATTAGTTTGGAAGTGATTTTGAACAATTCCTGCTGTTATTGTGTCCACCACAAAATGGTTATATATATATATATATATATATATATATATATATATATATACATATACATATACATATACATACACACACACACACACACACTTTACAGTTTCGATGGTTTGGGGTCTATGGACCATGAAACGTAAAACTATATAAAAATTATCCTCAAGTCGCACCACGGTAACGACTACAATACGTAGTATTTCTTTGAAATCTATCTAAAACCTAGCGAAGTGGGAACTTGTAGCTAGTGTGTATACGTATATATATCTATATACTTAACTATATCTCTATCTCTTTATTTTATATATATTCCTATATATATATTTATATAAGTCATTCTTTAGCAATTAAAATATTTAAAAATATTTATTTTACCTATATATTTTTTCATTTATCTCTTTACCTGTCACAAGTTTTACATAGTACATAAAAACACGTGCGTATTTGAATACAACATTATGTAAATATTTTAACGAATTTGTAAAGTACTTTCGGAGATTTAAGATTTTGAACCAACTTACTATTGTTTTTTTTTTTTTTTAATTATATAGATTTCTCAAGTAAGCAGAGTTTCGATTGCCTATAAAATTTCGGATTGCAATCATTTGCAAAGTTAAAATTAATTGTATCTAGCGACCCTTCCCAGCTTCGCACGGGTTCAATATACTCATGTGGTGTCATTTTGATTTAATAAGTAAGTAGGACTTATAAGTATCACGTTCTCGGTGTTTTCAATAATTATATACATACACACTTACTGCCCATAACTATGGAATTCCATTGTAAACAATTTTGACAGCTTATTTTCTCATGAGACATCTAAAACCCGATTTTGTTTATAAGTCTGTCAAAAGCTTCGCAAATAACTCAGTTTTCAACCAATTTTGAAGAAAAAAAATGGTTACAGTGAGTTATTGTTAGAAGATATTGCAGTCTTTTCTATAGGACATTTTAAGACCTACAATTCTGTAGTACATTTATTTGATGTATTAGGTACGCATCATCAGATTAAGCCATGTAAGCGCCCTAAAAGCGTCTATTTACGACTTGATTACAAAATATTTAGATTTATGTACTTCCTTAAAAAAAATATGACAACATGATAAATGAAAACCTTCTGAAAAAATTCTCTAAATGAAAGTGAAATCTGCATCAAAATACATGGTGTAGTTCAGAAGAAGTAAGCGAACAAACAGACGCGGATAGCGACTTTTTTTTTTAGGTAGATTTCGAATAAATAATACCTATTGTAGCCTTTACCATGGTTTGTGGACACGATAACTGCCGCAATTTTTCACAAACTCTTCCAACTTGATACATAAAATCTAATTGTGTAAAATCTCGGTCGAGTTCGATGATGGACAATTTCCAACCAAAGAAGTAGAAATGGGGAAGGTTTTAAAAAAAATCGCTGCATTTCCCATAATATACATACATTATATATATATATATACCAAAATCGTTTGTATAGAAACATTTTTGATATAACTAACTACAACTGCAAGGGTTGGCTAAATAAAGGGTTAGTAGAGGACAAAAAAATCATCACTCTGTTCGTAGGCACACCATCGAATTAGCTCAAAGTGTTAGTATATCTTATAATTTAC
This sequence comes from Bacillus rossius redtenbacheri, assembly GCF_032445375.1. Lineage (NCBI taxonomy): Eukaryota > Metazoa > Arthropoda > Insecta > Phasmatodea > Bacillidae > Bacillus > Bacillus rossius. Next base: position 180,315,587 of record NC_086330.1, on the reverse strand, counting down.
ATTAATCTAAAACTTTTATCTGAAACAATTTTTGATAAGATGAACCATTGATACAAGTGGTTGTAAACATTATTGTTTTAAAATATAAAAATAACGTACATTATTAAATATATTTCTTTTATAAATAAAACAAAAAAAATATTATCTACAACTTTTGTCCGAAAATTTTTTTAATATGACAACCCAATACTACAAGGAATGAGAAATAACAGGGGTTGGAAAAAATCATATCTCCCTGAATATGGAAACTATTAAATTCGTTCAAATTTTTTGTAAATTCCATAAATAGTATCTAAAAATTTGTGATTTAAATAATTATTTTCATACCACCAACCATAATTGCAAGGGGTGGAAAAAACAAGGGTTGGAATACAAAAAAAAAACATAACTCCCTTTGTAAGGACAAAAACGAATTTGTTCAAATTGTTTATATACCTTACAATTTTTATATAAATCTTTTGTCTGAAACAATTTTTGATTAAACAAGCCATTATTGCAACGTTTTGAAAAAACCTGGGTTTGGAATGAGACAATAAATAAAACTTTCCTACCATGTACACTATAGAATACAATCTTATTTTTGTTTAACTTTCTAAATATTGACAAAAAATATTGTTAAAATAACTTTTTATCTAACCAACCATTACAGCCAGGAGTGTAAATAACAAGTTTTGAAAATTTAAAAAATAATCATTACTTTTTAAATTGATTTACTCTCAAAACCGTTATAATGTATTGTATGAATCTCAAACTTCATCTAAAACTTTGGTTGAAACATTCTTTGATGAAACTAATTATTTATACTATGGTTAAAATTAAAAAATTCAAAATTGTGTTGGTAACGAATTTGTTTTAGTTTATTTTAAAACATATTAAACCTTGGTGCAAAGCTAATTTTTATACGACCATGTTATTAGTGCAAGGAATGAAAAATAATGTTTGAAGGTTAAAGTTAAAGCAATTAAATATTCAACTTATTTGACATTTCATATGAAATTCGTTCTAAGTTATTCCATGGTGGATACATTGAGTTAAAAATGTCGTAACATTTTCGCTGCATGGAAAATGAGCAAATATTTAATTGATAATTTAGTAATTTTGGAGAACAAAAATATGTTATGTACATTAAGTTCCTAAAATGTTCCAGAAGTTTATTGGAATTTTCAAATTATTTTCAGAAGAAATATGTACTTCGAAATCTACCTACGCATGTAGTATTTGCAGAAAGGGATTTTTTTAAATTTATTTAGAGATAGTATATATTAAAATCATTGTGTGATTTAGTATCCGAGTTAATATAGTAATTTTAAATTGCATTTGTGCTTGTCTTTAAAGTAAGTATCGTAACTAAATATGTTATGTGCTCGTCACGCATATATTTATTTTTCTTTGAGACAGTGATTAAAACAATTAAAATAAAAATGTAATAAACATTATACTACGTTTACAGAACAAAGAAAGTTACTTTACAAAAAAATAGTAGTATAAGTCTAGATCATATGTAGTAAAGCGAAATCGTCGTCGACGGTAATAGAGTTTTTTTTTTTTTCACGCCTGGAGAATATCATCATCATCATCATCCGTTTTCCCCGGTCATGCCTTTACCCTCTACGACACCTGCCACCCCCCCCCCCCCCCTCATGCGGCGGGGACCGGAACGATCTCATTTCCGGGCGGGCATCGCGTCGCGGACCCCGCGGCCGCCGCACAATGCGCTCTTTTTATTGGCGGAGCGTTGGGGGGGGGGGGGGGGCGGTGGGGTCTTCCGCCCACTCACGGCTTTACAGCAACCCCCGCCCCGCCCACGGCTGACACGTCGCCTAGCGTGGAGTCGGCACAACAATCAAGCTGTTTGAGGAGAATTATACTCCGCCTTATTTTGTAAAACTGGCCTCAGCTTGCAGTGTATATAAAAATAATTTTGATAGCTTAACAAACAAATGTTGTTGTCAACACTCGTGGCCAATTTGAAGCCGCGCTCGCGTGACGTCATCAGTTATATCCTCCTGGCTGTTACACGCCATACATGTTTTTTAATATCACACTACAGCACTATCAAAAAGCTTAGAGCGACAATTAATATGTTACGTAATTTTAAATCGATATTGTAAACAAAATATCCAAATAAATATGGCTGTGTACGTACCACCTAATCTTAATCCCTTCTATATTTTATTCTTTTATCATTTTTTAAACTTAAATTATTAAAATGCTAGTTCCAGAACAAATCATAATGCGACTGTTGATTTAAAAAATGGTTTAATTTCCTACACTTAATTTCATTACATTTGTAACAAGATAACAGTTTTGATTATTCTATCTTTAGAAATTATTGATGTAATTCGATCCAAAAAAGGTCAAGGAAACCTATTAAGATTATTCTTTATGTCACCCCAATTTTCAAGTTTTGATTTTTAATATTTCATATGTAAGGAAAGTTACGGAACCAATAAACATATCTAACATCCCTTACTTCTCTAACCATAAGGTTAGGTTACATATTAAACGTAGTTTATTTCATTTTATTTGTGAAGATAATTATTTAAGATACATTCCTGATGTGAATTTACCTCGAAAGTGCTCATTCATTTTAAGTTTATAACAAAATTGTATCAACAGATTCTTATTTATTGTAACATTAGAGCTGTAAAAGATCTCGATTTATAATTATAATGACATTACGCTCCTTTTTACCGTTGTTTGATACCTTTGATAAATATTTAGTGAAAATTTTTGTAACGAAACACAAAATATGTATGAGAGTTTTCGAGATAAACTTACAAGAAGAGCATTTAAACTAAAGTTATCATAAAAATGAAATAATAACATTGCGTGTGAGACTGAGTCTTAGTTATGTTAGTGGACTTATGTTGACATGACTTTCCGACAGGAATGCCAATGTCTTTAATCTCAGGTTGGGTGCCACGTTGGCTGAGGATTCGACATCGCTTCGAACTCGTGAACTATGAAAGCTACAGAGTTGAAGTAAATATATCTTAATAGAGCAGACTTTGCTCGTGGTCGTTATGTATGACTCACCCGCTCAACATTTCCAGTGGTGACGTAATAAGAGTTGGTTTGGAGCATCGATTTGAAGTCAGTGAGAGCTGTAACTGCGAAAGTAATAGATAGATTTGCGTGATTTAAACTTTAAGTTGCTAGTGAGTGAGCACTGAGTGATGCTAATGAAAACAAGCGAAATTGACCGAGTAGAATCAAACACGTTCACTAACAATATGTCAATCAAATATCTTACTCAGACCAAGCAGTTTTCTGATATCATATTCCACAGAAATTAACAGTGTCACATATGCGACAGCGGTTTCTAAGCAGAAACTGTGGGTCACATATATGTGACAATCGGTAGAGAACATTTAAAAAATGCAGAGAAGTGTCGTAGGTATCGAATTAGGCAATGAGGCCGAGAGAAATGTGACAATATGAGCAAAACGAGCCCCCGAACGAGGCGCGGAATTTGCGCTCGAGCGAGTCTCAGCCGTCTGCCTCGCGAGAAGCGACGGGGAATGCGGAAAATTGTTTGGTAATGGACGTGGATATGCTCTCTGACTATTCTGATGTTGATATGGAGTCAGTAGAGCCAGTGGTTTTGAGCGATGGGCCGAGTTGGTCGCCATTTGGTGTCGCAATTTATTTGTCAGCCGCCAAATTCAAGGCAGAAACCCGCGAGGCAACGGAAGAAAGGCTGGTAGATTTAGTCTGCAACTGATAATTAACAAATAATTCTTACAGTCTTCAAGGTCATTTTCCATAATTTTTCAGCCACTCGGAAACATTATATCGTTTATAAATAATTTTTCTGGCGTGGCCGCCCGACCGTCAATTAAAGACGTAATCGAATCCACGTCTAAAAAGAAAGCAACATCAATTTCTTTAAATTATTTTATATGTTTCATACACAACATTCTTATTCAGCAAATGGCAAGTTATGAAACAAGCCCCTGGCGGCTGAAGTCCAAAAAAAACCCTACCCAGAATATTTTTTTATGTCGAACGGAATTTTCACGTATAAACACTGTAAAATTAAATGAAATAAGTATTTTTATATGCATTTAAAAAACGCAACACATACATGAGAAAAGTAACTATTACAGAATTTTAGATTTTTGAAATATCATAAACCAGGTATAAGCCAACATATTTTTTAAGCATTGTTAGTAACAGTTTAAACTTTAAGCTTTAAATTATTATTTTAATACGTTATTTACTAACGAGGTATTATTTCTGCTTGATTGTTACTTATAGTAACATATGTTATCTGGGTTCTGTATTTTCAGTTTATTTTTAATAATTGAAAATAGCATGTTGGAATATAAGTGGTTTTACTTATTAATATTACCGGTCACATATTTAAGAAAAATTCTAAAAACTTTGATCAAGCTTCTGTATAAAATGGTATTTAAGTTAAGGTTATTTTGTTTTTCTTTTCCAATTCTAATAACACTTTTAAGCTTAAGTAAAAATAACTAATTTCTAAGTTCTTGATTGGTTATTTCAAAAAGGGTTTCGTTGCTCGTCGAAGTATTTTGACAATCGGTTAACAAAGGCTGTCCCGAGTCATAGTTCAACTCACTCTCATCTAAATCAATTCCATTAAATTAAAACATTATTTAATTTGATATTTGTTGATTTAAGTATTCTTTAAAGAAAAGTAGGAAGTTATATTCAGGTTTCTTTGCTTGGGGTTCTAGTGTGTCGAAGGTGAAGAGTTCAAGAACGTTTCGGTCGATATAGCAATCACCCAGCTTCAATGTATAAAACAGCTATCCTGAAGATGACGACTTAAGTTGACCGAAACGTCGGTGAAACATTCGCCTTCGACGCGACTACAAGCCACAAGCCAAGCAACCTGTGATACTTTTTAATACATATTTTTTTTTACACTTTACATATTGAAAAAAAATCCCTTTCGGCACAGCCTAAAGCGTAGGAAGATTTCGAAGTAACTATTTATTGTGGAAAATTTTGGAAAATTTTATAAACTTCTGGAATATTTTAAGCCCCTAATGTACATAACATATATAACATATATGTTGTTTTTTTTGTCACAAAACTATCGATTAAATATTTGCCCATTTTCTATGCAGTGAAAATATTACAAATATGTTCAATTCGCTGTATACAGCATTCCATAATTTACAACGCAGCATTGAATAGCTTAGAACTAATGTCATATTATATGCCAGCTAAGGTAATTATTTAATTTTTTGACCTTTAAACACTATTTTTCATCCTTTGCAGTAATAAAGTGGTCCAATAAGATTTTTCTTTCCACCAAGATTTAAGATAATATTATGATGGTTTAGAATAAATTCAAACGAATTTGATACTAAGAAAGTTATGCATTTTTTTAAAATTTCAAATTTTATTTTAACGGTAATAATTAGTTTCATTGAAAATTGTTTCAGCCAAAGTTTTAGATGACGTTTAGGATTCATACATAAAATTCTAATGGATATGATATTTCTATTTAAGAAAGTTATACTTTGAAACGTTATTTCCACCCCTTGCAGTCATGGTTATGTTAACAAAAACTCTTTTAAGAATAGTTTTAGTCAATATTTAGACAGTTAAACAAAAATAATACAGGATTCAATTGTGTACCGTGTAGGGAAGTTTTATTTATTTTCTCATTCCAACACCAGGTTTTTTTCAACGCCTTGAAATAATGGTTTGTATTATCAAAAACTCTTTTTGACAAAAGTTATAGATGATAATTATAATATTTTCAAACAATTCGTACGGATTTTATAGTGTGCCTACTAAGAAAGTTATGAATGTTTTGTTATTCAACACCTGTTTAATATACCTCTTACAGTCATGGTAGGTCGTATAAAAATATTTCAGATAAAAGTTGTAGATAATATCCATAGTTTTACAATAAATTAGAACGAATTGTAGAGTGTACATGGTACGGAAATTATGAATATTTTAAAATTCTGCCCTTGTTTTTTTTAACCCCCTGCAGCAATTGCTCATCTTATCAAAAATTGTTTCAGAAAAAACGTTTTAGATAACAATTTACGAACAATTTGAACGGATTCGTTAGTGTCCTTACAAATGAAGTATTATTATTTTTTAAAATTCCTATCCTTTTGATGTACACCCCTTTCAGTTATGGTTGGACGTATGGAAAATTATTTCAGCACAAAGTTTTAGATAATATTTATGTACTTTACAGACAATTCGAACGGATTTAATAGTGTGCATATTAAGAGAGTTATGAACTTTTTGTCTTCAACCCCTGTTATTTTCAACTCTTGTAGTTATATTAGGTCAAATAAAAAATAATTTCGGACGAAAGTTGTAGCTGATATGTTTAGGTTTTACATTAATAAGTAGTGGATTTAATAGTGTAAAAAAAACGTATTTTATGATTTTTTTTATATATTTCACTGTTTTTTTTTATAAACCTTGCAGCAATGGTTTGTATCATCAAAAATTGTTCCAGACAAAAGTTTTACATTAAAATTATAAGATTTACAAACAATTTGAACGGATTTGGTAGTGTATGCACTAAAAGAGTTTTGATTTTTTTTTTAATTTTACCACTTTTTTTTAATGGTTCGTCTAATCAAGACTTGTTTCTGACAAAAGGTTTCGATCAAAATTATAAGATTAATAGATAATTTGTACGAATTCGATGTTATGCCTACGAAGGAAGTTATGATTCTTTTTTAACCTCCAACCCTCGTTTATTCTATCCCTTGCAGTAATGGTTTGTCGTATAAAAAATATTTAAGACGAAATTTGTAGATAATAATGTAAGATTTTATTCTAAAACAGTATGGATTTAACAGTGAACATGGTAAGTATATTTTAATTTTTTTAAATTCTCCCCAGTTATTTTTTCAAACCCCTAAAACAATGGTTCATCTTGTTAAAAATTCTTTCAAGCAAAAGTTTTAGATAAAAATTAAAAGATTTACAAACAGTTTGAATGGAATTAATTGATAGTGTACTTACTAAGGGAGTTATGAATTTTTTAAATTCTACCCCATTTTTTTTAACCCCTAGCAGGAATGGTTCGTTTGAATTAATATTGTTTCAGACAAAATTTTAGACACAAGTTATAATATCAATACGAAATACGCACCTTTTTATGTTGTTTTTATGATGGTAGTTATTTTTTTTTGTTCTCCAACCCTTATTTTTTCAACCCCTTGCAGTTATTTTTTGGCCGTATCAATAACGTATTCAGACAAATGTTTTTTGTGTTACTCCTACGAGTCATAATATGTTCAAACGGATGTAATTTTTTCCTGATAATGGGATTTACAGCCCTTTTTCGGTTTTCCAGAAAAATATTCCCAACATACCCCTTTGGTCGGATATTGCGTATTAACGAACTCGACCGAGATTTTCCACTATTAGATTTTATGTATCAGTTGGGAAGTGGTTTGTAAAAAAATTGCGACAGTTATCGTGTCTACAAAAAATTGAGATATATAGGTATGTGCATATATATATATATATATATATATATATATATATACTTTTGAGTTCACGATGGTTTTGGGGTCTATGGACCATGAAACGTAAAGCTATAAAAAATTGATTCTCAAGTCGCACCATGGTAACGGCTACAATGGGTAGTATTTGTTTGAAATCTGCCTAAAATTGGTACGTGGCCGCTACACGTGTTTGAAGTGAAACTTTCATTTCAATAATACAATTGAACGATGCAACCAAATATTCAGTCATTAATTTCAATCTTGAAACTTAACAATAAAGGGCATAATAACATTCCAAAAACTTACCCTAACACTATAGGAAATATGAAAACAAATGTTTACTATTGTAATTGAATATAATTATTTTTTTAAGAAAATAGTTTGTCGTTCTCATCGTAACGAATAATGCAGCACTGTAGTGTCGCTTCACTAACGCTTAACCGAGATTGAGAACCGGAGTTCTCAATATTTCGCTACCTTGATCCCCCATCGAGTGCCCCATCTTGTTGCGTTACACTCTGAAGAATCATCCGCTCTACTTATATTACCAGCTGCAGATATATTTCAATCCAAACAAACTACACCAAAGCGAAGATTGCGCGTGGGTAAACTGGACTATACCTAGTGTATATTTATTTGAAAGCTAGCGGTAGCTGTGAGTGGAGTCGGCGCTACGGGCAAGCGAGGATGCACGAGCGTCTACATACCCCCGTGCTGTGCGGCTCTGTTATGGTCGATGCCATGGGTCCATCGCTCCCTCGCGAGCTGTGTTTCGTTTAATATTAAAAATTGTCCATCGTTAAAGCATAGATCTCACATTAAGACAATCACATGGTCTCCGTGAGTGGTACTACTGCAGACTTAGTCGTTCCAACAATAAAATAAACACTAAACACTAATCTGTTTACGGTGGAAACTATTATTAGCAGCCAGTCACTTTTAAATTCTGGACATTTATAAATTATATTGCATACTTAAACTAAGAAACATTTTTAAAATAAAAACAATATACAGTTGTTATGATATTAAATCCGTTTAAACCAGTATGGTGACTTACGTCTCTTACCTCCTTTCCTCGAATTAAATTCTTAAATTAAGGACTCGTGAGGTTGTGTATCGCAAACTGATGCATTGGATCGCTTTGACAGAAAATGGAGCTAATCACCATCCTTGGGACGACGACTTCCCTCATGTAAGCACTGGCACGAGACCGAAGGAAAACTGCCAAAAATCCTTAGACCGACAATCAGTAGGCTACATCGGAAAATGTTTACTGACAGGCACTAGATTGAAAGTCATATTTCTGAAAGTCTGAATCGTACTGTTACGATATCCCCGTCAGAGAAAACTTCAGCTTGCAACGGAGATTTTATTACAAACTTTTACTATAAATCCTTCAGGTAGGGCTACCTGTAGCAGAGTTTATGTGATGTTGATGATACAAAAATATAAACATTCCAAAGAACGATTTTTGTGAATTAATGGTTATATATAGTTCCATTAAAAAACGTACAATATATGAATGAATAATACTATACTGATCATAATCAATAATGAGCACAACACGTACGAAAATGCTTATGTAATAAATACAAAGTTGCAAGAAAATATTTAAATTTCTTAACAACAGCCAAATGTAAGGTTTATATAGAAATTTAATAAATGCTAAATGTGAATACATGTTTTAAGAATTGCAATAAATGTTTTACACATTTACATGGAGTTATAACGTTAATAAGTAGGAACACGAATAAATATATACGATCAATACGATCCAGGTGGTTTAAGTGCCCTTAAGACTGGGCCGTCACATTAATAATATAATGTCAATAATACTGTTACTGTATACCTTAGACCAATAGGTTAAGTACGTTAAGGCATTACAAGCAAGGAATGCTTCACAGGCGAGACCATAGGGGCGACATGTACCAAACAGGGCTCCTTCATGGGTGCGGTGGGAAGCGACACCGGGTATAGCCTATGAGCAAATAACCAAAACAAAATAATATGTTAAAAAGGAACATAATTTAGATCGTTGCTGCCTAAAGGGAATTTAACAACGAAAAAAATTAAAGTTAAAAAATTCCCTACACACATTGCCACATAGACTCCAACGCTACTTCAACATTTAGACGATTTTACTCGCACCACGTGATCGGTCCTCGTACTAACTCGTTTAAGAAATAACGAAGAATGAGACAGAGGCGCGCGATGCGCGAGATTATATAGGCATGGTGAGGTAAGCCTCGGCAAAAATAAAACAGTTCTCTGTATGAAATGAGGGGTGGCAAGGAAACCAAGAGGGGAAGAGGAGTAGGAGGAAGGGAGAGGGAACACGGCGCACCAAGCCGAGGTTGTCCGAAGAAAACCTAAGAACTAGGTGGCAACGAACAGAGGATCGTTGCAAGTCGTTTAACCGAAAAGTGATTTGACTGACAGTTGTAATCTACAACATTTCGGGCAAATGAATTTCGGTGTACTGACTGCTGCCCGAAATATTTCCTCCTCGTAGGTTCAGGGCTGAATGTTGTGTTGTTTCTTCGCCTCCATACCGCGAAAGGCAGTGAAGAACCATCGCGGGGTCATCTCGCCCAGTCCTCCTCAGCCACACCACGGACATATCTGCGGCTATTGCCGGGAATCAATTCAGTCTTGTTGTCGATCAACCCGTCTTCATCATGCGCTTGAATCGGCGTACTTGTCCAATTGAAACTTCTTCGGGGCCAGCAGGGTAAGTAGAGACTCTTCAGAGAGTAACAAACAGTTCGACGGTGATGAGGGGGAGAGGTACCTACTGTTGAGCGCCCCACTCCTCACTCTTGGGTAGGCTAAGTGTTAGTGAAGCGACTCTACAGTGTTGATTTTTTTATCGTTAAGCTGGAAACGAAAATATTTGTATCTTTAAAATTCTAGTTATAATTGTGAGAATTTGTATGTAGTTTTTATAATAAGATTTGTAATATCGTTGAAGCGGATAACTGAAGTGTGAAATTTCACTTGTAACGCACTTGGAGGCAGCGCACCCTCGGGGCTCGCGGGGCTGCGGGGACCCGCCGTGCCCCCAGGGGGGGGGGGGGCAAATGTATGCAAAATGCCGGGATGGAAACCCACAAAGTGCCCGCGAGAAGACCCCCCTCGACTACACACGTACAGCCTCGGGATATGCCGATCAGTTCATTACCATGCGGCCTCCACCCCGCCATTGACAACCCCCTGTTAGCGTTATGGCGTCATTTCCCAACCCCCACACCCTCTGCCCCTAACCGCTCCGCCCGTCAGCCGCGCCCTGTCGCCGGGCGGATGAATATGTATGAGCAGCGATCTGTCTCCCGTTCGAGACCCGGCTTCGCGCCGATCATTTGTCACGCCATTAGGCGCGCGCTGGTCTTTCTGTGGGCGCCACGCCCCCTGTGCGAGGTTCGCACAGCCTCGCGAGAAGGTGCAGGGAAAGAGGTTCAGTCGTACCTCTTCTTGCAGTGCGGAATTTCAAAATGTGAGAGAACAACAATATGCGCCGACCGGATCAACAATTCACCGAGAAAATAAAAGGAAATACAAGTAAGTTCTAATTAAAAAAATTCTATAAAATACTACATGTAATCGGCGTCAGGCCATACATCATTTATTAAATAACTAACAATGGCATTGCGTAGCTTGACTATTATTGGTTGTTTCAGAAATATTTTTTTTGACCTTCATGACACTTTCCTAATTTATGGGGTCCCAGTTACAAGGTAAAAAAAGGGGCACATTAAATTGCAGTACATTAAATTACAAATTTTGTTTTAACTTTATAATTCTAATGTGGTTGGCCAATGATGCTAGCATGCTGAATCATGCTTGACACTTTAATTTGTAAGTGGCTTTCGTGAATAAGGGGTTTGTAGATTCCCATTGCCGCCAGTAAGGGAGGGAATTTCCTCCCTCCCTCTCCAGAACTTAGCGGGGCAGGTTCATGGCAAAAACTGCGTGACTGGGATCTCACAACACCGACACGTGCAATCTCTGCTAGACCAAAAAAAAAAAGAAATTAGGGATCGACCAAAAATAAAATAACTTCATAATTTCTAGGAATATCAGGCACAACTTTCACCCAAAAGTAAGTAAGAATGTGCTTGTTAATACAGTAAATCATATTGATTTGACTACAGGCTCCAAAGTATGTTTTCACGTGATGGGCGACAGAAGCAGAAGGAAGTCAGAAGGACCTTTTCAAGACGAATATGTCATAGATACCACACTAACAAAATGGTACTCACCGACTGAAATTTCTTGCACTTTGGTGCTATACAGTAACCCAAAACAAGTAATGTTGGAAAGTTTACTTTAAACTTAAGCTAAAATATTATTATTTAAGTTAATTTAAGTTTGTGACGTTCTTTTTGAAATCTTGATGCATTTAACAGAACTGTCAGAAGTTTTAAATTTTTTTAAATACAAATTAATTTAGATGGAGTTATTATTAGAGTACTGAAACATTATAATACATTAAAACAATTTATGAAACTTACATTATATGTAAATATAAATACATTTCCCAGAAAATTACAAAAAATACTAAATACAGTATTATATTCAGTTTGTCATAAAAAAAAAGCTAAAAAAAAATTGAGCAAACGGCTCACAACAGCTCTGCAGTGACACAAGTTTGCCTGTAAGGCTTTCAAACATACAGCTATAGTTCAGTGGTAATGTTCCTCAACATGCAACTTAAGTAATTAAGGGGCCTCCCTAGTCAGGGGTGTATTACTCTTTGTGAAGCCGGATGATAAATGCGAAGCCTGCTGGTGCTTCTAGCGCGGTATCGCCTCTGAGCGATTGCTCTGAACTGGCACGCAGTCTTCTCGTCGTACGTAGGAAAAATGCGAGACTTGAGAATTAACGCAAACTTTATGTATGTGGTGGGAAAACTAAGGAAAATTTGAATGCAAGTGCCTTGAGTATTTTCAAGAATCTGTACCGGTGTTTCGTGCCTATAATTATTCTGAGAAAACTCATTTTACTATTTTCATTCTTCTTTAAATACATTTTTAAACTATATACGGGAACGTAACGACTGATCCGCTCGCAGCGTATTCTTAAATGCTTTTCATTACCAGACACCGCTCGGATATCTTGAAGGTTTTTGGTAGATTTCGAAGAAATACAACCTATTTTAGCCGTTACCATTTATATATAAACTTTTGAGTTTGACGATGGTTTTGGAGTCTATGGTCCATGAAATGAATAATTATATAAAAAAATTCCTGAAGTCGCATCATGGTGCAGGGGGTTAAAAAATTGGGTATAATTTCAATAAAATCATAATTTCCGTACCATGTACACTATCAATTTCGTACTAATTTTTTGACCAACTTTCAATTATTATCATTCAATTAAATTATCAATTAAAATTCATTACTTTCTTAGTAGTCACACTATCAAATCCGTACAAATTGTTTGTAAATCTTATATTTATTATCTAAAACTTTTGTCTGTAACAATTTTTTATAATACACACCTTTATTGCAAGGGGTCGAAAAACCCTAGGGTTTAAATAAGAAAATAAATGGAACCTCCTTACCATGTAGTCTATAGAATTAACGTTTATGTTTGTTTAACGTTTTAAGTATTTTTGAACACATTTGTCTGTAATAAATTTTATGTAGGAAAGCATTCCTGCAAGGGGTGAAAATAACAAGAATAGAAAGACACAAAATAATTCCTTTTTTTAAAAATAATATTCTATCAAATCTGTTATAATTTATTGTAAAACTCCTAAACTTAATGCAAAACCTTTGGCTGAAATCATTTTTGATGAAAAAACTATTACCGTAAAAACAGTAGGTACATAGTTGAAATTTATAAAATTAAAACTTTTTAAGTATCTAATTTTTTCGAATTTATTCCTCACCATCTTAAACCTTAAAACTTTGTCCAAAAAATTCATACGACCACATATTTGTGCACAGGATGAAAAATAGTTTTTGAATTTCATAAATACTTAGGTAACTTCCTTTGTTGAAATTATATAAATAATATAATATACAATACTGGATGTATTGAATTAAAAACATTACAAATATTTTCACTGCATGGAATATCAGAAAATTTTTAATCCATCTTTTTTTGAATATTGCCAAACATTTAGGATGCTGTGACTTTAAGTTCTTCTAATTTTCCAGTAGTTTCCAAATCATTTCCAGAAGAAATATGTAGTTCGAAATTAACTTACGCCTGTAGGCTGTGCCAAAAGGGATTTTATCTGGAGAAATGTATTTCATATATGCAAAAATTAACATAGCTACACGTTGTTCAAAGTTCCAATATTATTCTTGCAGCATTACAAACTTTTTCTTGGCAACTGGTTTTCAAAGGAATCTTTCGTAAAAGTACAGAAATTTTTTTTCTGTGTGTTATCAGTTGGGACAGAGGCGAGGCAGTCTTTTTGTTTCAGCATAATGAATGTAAGAGTCGCAGGTTCAATCCCTAGACTATATCCCCAGTACTCGCCAGAGATGTGTAACATCTAACCTCGGTAACTAGAAAATTAATGTATTCTCATGTTGCAAATACATTTATAATACGAAACGCTGGCACGAAGTTTAACGTAGAATTCTTTAAAAATAATGCCGTGCATGATAAGTATATATAAAATTGTGTTTTAACTACATTTGACGCGAATCACACGTAGTGTCCGCACCCGCCGCTAGAATCAGTTGTTAACGCAGTTACGTCGACTATCGAATCATTCGGTACGATAAAAGTGGAAAAACAAATTTTGGAAAATTACTGATTTTGGAATTGATTTTTGGAAATTAATTTGATTAATTACTGCCGATCTTGTTACAATTTCATATACAATTAATACTATATGTTTACTTTTGGCTTTGTACGCTTTGGTTTTCGCCTTCCGCCACAGATGGCAGCACCGTGGTTACACATTTCCGTTCCACGCGTCTTCCGTTATATTACCGTAATTACTTCTACCAAATGCCGCATATCGAGAGCGTTGATGTTTCACATAAAAACTATGAAAGTATCACAAATGTTATTTCTTTTATGCGATACGTTTTCCCGCGATGCTATTTTTTTGTCTTCACTTCTCTCTGTGTCTGCCTCTTTCTCCTCTCATGATAATTCCTCGCAGCGTGGTGTGGGACGAGAGGATGAACGGTTGTTAAGGGGGAGGCCACAGGCGAGGGCAGACTTAATTCAGCGCGCAGGGGGGAGTCCTGCATTATCTGTGCTGACGGTATCGTTACAGCGGTGTTGTGCGCCGAGAGGGTGGGTCGTTTAACTGCGCGGCCGTTGCGTGCGGGGGACAGATAAGGTCTATTATCGCGTGGCTGCCCTGTGGAAGGGAGTTGGGAGAGGAGTGTAAGTTAGGGCCCGAGGCCAGAGCCCCTGACGGCGCCCCCGTGTAGCGTCAACACTTCCGCGTCAGTGGAACACTATCGCTCACTCTCTGGGGACTCGTGTTCGTATCCCTGCACAGCCATAGGCTGTCGATTCCAGCACCAAGGAGCTTTTACTCTCTGTTAACTCGTTCTCTTCAAGAGCTTTTGGTACCCAGCATAGTTTTAACCACATCATTTTCCTGACACCAATAAAAGTATCCTGCACAATTTTTTTGCGTTTTTAACTATCAATTTATATCCTTCTAACTACCTATCCAAAAGGAGAAGTGAATTTAACACACAGTATTGAAATTCGCCAGTTTTGAAGTGATAATTTTAATATCTTTACGAGGACTGTTATGCAATTTTATTTTTTTTAATAACACATTCCTTGAAGCATTTGAGGACTTGGACAAGTTAATAATTTTGATAGATTTTCCTTGATTAGATAATTAATATGTGTTGAAGTGGCCATTAAATGCTGATTTTTATTATGGAAATATAATGTTCTGTAATACAGTTATTTTTATATTGATGTTTATTTTCGAAATAGTAAACAAAAAATATAATTTTGACATTGTTTAAAGAAAATTAATATTTAAGAGATTTTTTTTTACTAATTTTCTAAAAACAAATATTACTGCAATTACTGATTTCTTTTCTCAGAATCTCTTCATTGTGCTAATTTTTTGTATTTAGTACCACACTAAAAAATAATTTGAGACCAAAAAACATTGTTTTATTTAATGTCGAGGTGATGATTTTCTCCGGCAATAGTCTGTTCGACGTTTGTTTCCACTGTCCGTTGCCGCAAAATCTTTCCGCAGCCTGCTTTCTAATCATACAAAAATGCCTTAAGCCTGCTGAATTGGACGTCTCTTGCATCAAAGAGCTCGCCTACTTGTGACACTAAAAGGCACATAGTGCTTAATAAAATAGATTGACTGGTAAACTACCGAAAATTCTTCTGCGAATAGCATTCGAGTAATTTTTCACTTAACATCGTATTCTGTAAAGTGTATTTACGTAAGTTAAAATCGCTCAAACTTGTCGTGTCAAAATTACTTTAATATATTAAATATGATTTTATTTTTCCAAACTACAACCACAACTAAGAACAATTGCTTTTCGTTACAACACAATTTTAGAATCGCCTCACGTAGCACGACGGAAATATAACAAGCCATCGTGTACCTGAGTAGAGGGGGGAATGTGTTATGGCGTATACTAAAAGTCATTCAATTTACGTTTTTTAAGTATATTAATAAGTATCTCGAAGCAATAAGTTAATATTCGTATAATGATGTATATAGGTTTTTTCTTGTACAATACGAAAATTATATTCTACAGCACCACATTTTCTGTGGAGCTTTAAAAAGATCACAAATGTTTTACTCGCTGAGTTTAATCTGAACTTTTAAAGAATTTATACACAGCGATATTAAGAGCGTATCTGTTTTAACAGTGCATAACATGTAGAACAAAAAAAACAGTATTTCAACCGCGCTTTTTGATCTACGCACTGTGTGCATAACTGATTTTTTTTTAATACGAGGCTATATCAAACAATAGAGAATTTTTGTATGGCCGCCGTGTTTGCGTATTCAAAAGAGCAGCACTCGTGTACACAGACAAATCACTGGCGTGTTATGAAACATCATTACGTAGCCGATAAGCAAAAGCCTATTAAATTTCTATGTGTAGGAGTGTCTGACGTAGGGGAATAACAGTAGTTCTAGATTAGATTTATTACAGGAAATTGGATAAAAAAAGTTTTGAAGAAATGTTATGTATACCTAACGTTATCTACGGATATTAGAAGTAATGAAGTTGTTGTGTACAATATTGTCTATGCTAATACTTGAAATCAGAATGATAACTATCCCCACCCACTTTCCCATCTGGGTAGCAAAACCATTTTTGATTACATGAAAGTTTAACGCTAATTCCTTGCAGATGTTTTCTATCATGCTTGTTTAACATTACGAACTCCGTGATGACATTCTTACTATTCTTCCTAGCGAGTTCCTTAGAGCTATTCTAGCATATTAACCTTTATACAACTACGATTTGTTTTGATGATCAGTTGATTTCAACACCCACTTCATAGACGTAATATCTCCATGTCATTACTATGTGTCAAACAGCGTCGTTGACTTACTACCTTAAACTTTCACCTTTAAATTTACGAATAGCACAAATTACCCAAGAATTATCTTTTATTTGTGGTTATCTTCGTAAACGCGCGGTTAGATACCTACTGATCTGAGTTCACTTATTTTTACATGAATCCACATTAATAATATTTGTGTTACAACAAAACCTTTAAAAAAAGTCTAAATCAAAAACAGATTTCGTCCTTCGCCTGGTTACCCTGTCTTTGCACATTTAATTTAAATTTTAGATACTTATAAATGACTTCACAGAAATTATATTTTGTAATTGCTTTATCTTACTGCATTACTGTAGATGCAGAATAAGACTAAACGAGCAGTGTATAATAGTTTATTTTGTAGGAATGTATTTCTCATGGGGCTACGGCTCTGCGGCTTACAGGGGAACACATAACTACAGGCTGTCTACATTCTGAAACGTCGGGTAAAATCATGGAACATTCAGAGAAATTGAAACTGGTCAGGGAAAGACAAATAATCAACTGGTATAATCATTTTAATTCCCTAGCGCTAGTAATTTGAGGAGAAAATATCACGCTTCATTCTGCTGTGAAAGCATTTTTTTCCGGATGGTGTTTTAGTGTATAGTCATACACAATATGAAATGGTTATGCGAGGTTCTGTTAAAAAAACTAAGACAGCTATAAGGATGGTGCATGGAGTATGGCGATAATTAATTTCTTTAAGAAAAAACCAAATGTGTAAATTATAAAAAAAAATTGCCAGAGAAATTTGTATTTTGGGTCATGGGAAGTCAATGATAAGCCAGGGAAATTTTACTACAGATTTGTGTGGACTTTATGAACTAGGAAGTCTGAATGCAGCGTACACTGTAAATTTAATTTTGTAAATCTAACATAAAGATTAATGTAAAATTACAGATATTTGCAAATGTGCACATTCACATGAAACATCTGTTTCACTACAAACTAGTGGGTTCGGATTCTTAACCGGGAATTTAAGTTTTGTGTTGTCCCAGAACCTCCAAAAGGTTTCAGTTATTTGTGCATCTTTCCCACAATCGTTTTTCAGTATTTACTGCACACATTAATAAGCATGATAGAACAAATTAAAGTCCAATTTTTAATTATTCGTCCATCTTTTCCGTGGTTTCCGTGTTCAAAAAAAATTCAAATTCAAAAATAAAATTATTTGCCAATTTTTGTTAGAAGGGCAGCGTTAATTAAAAAAAAATGTTTCGTATATGCAAAAATAACCATAGCCATGTGTTGTAAAAAGTTAGAATATCATTCTTGTAGTATTACAAACGATTTCTTGGCAACTGGTTTCCAAAGGACTCTTGTGTAAAGTTCAGAATTTTCTTCTGTGTAGTTTCTACGCCGATGCAGTTATCTGGGCCGAGACAGAACCCTCGTCTGTGTGAGGGCGAATACAACGCTCGGGCTCCGAACCCCCGACCTGCTGGTCTGCTGGCCAGGCTATATAGCCGCGGAGTAACGCACATAGGGCAGATGCTCGTGATGTGGAAGAACAGATCACAAAGTGCAGCGAACCGAACGGTTTCCTCGCTCATATCGCGCTCGATCCTCCGTCGCGAACGGAGATTCGTTCCATCGGTTCCAGCCCACATTGTTCGCACGAATCGGTGGACGATGAAAGAATAGAACGTGGCTTTTAGAGAGATATGTGTCATTTGATGGCATGGTGCCTAGTTAAATGCACTGATGATAGCGAGTGACATTTGTCGATGATTCAAACAATATAAGTTAAGAATGTTTTTCAAAAACACTATCAAAAAGAGTATTTCAGAAATATGTATAGCTTTTTAACATTGTAAAACACGGAAGCTAAAACATCTGCGTGCTAGTTAAACTTCAGCCTATTTCACAGCTTTGCGTTTTATATCGCGCTTTTCTTTTGTTGGTGAATTTGTTTCGTCTTCAGCATCTAAATAATTTAACATACATAAATCTGATACAATTTTTTTTATTTCTGTTAAATCAAAATAAGATGACAGCAGCATCGACTCTTTACATGGGAATTTTTTGTTTTAAGAATTTTTTTTTCGCCATCATAATTGGTTTCCAGAATTTTAAACATTGGATTATAAAAAAAAAAATCTTCATGGCCATGTTATCACTTTGAATGTATGGAAGTTGAATTAAGCATGACGTCAGTATTCAGTACTTATATGATTAGTTCTGGACGCTTATACCTAATGTATTATGTGCCTAACAATATATACTTTTAGTGTTAATAAGATCAGAGATGCAGGGCTGGCTCATGGGGCAATGCGGTCCCGAACAGCTTGGGTACTGCCCCATAAATAACGAGTCTTACCGGTGGCTGTACTCGATTCCAGCAACCATGACCAGTTTCATCTATATTAGCTTTCAGAGCGTTTGGTATCCACCATCGCTCCAGTTATACATTTTTTTATATAATCTTCATGATGTCAGTAGATGTATCCAGCGCACATAATTAGCTGTTAATATCATTTTTATCATCTGCTTACCTAAAACAATAAAAATTTATAGTACACACAGGTTTGAAATCTGCCAATTTGAAGGTGAAATTTTTTTTTAAATTTATCTACGAGAAATTTATGTATCTTTATTTAAAATTCGAATTCCTTGAAAAATGTTAAATATATTTATCGGACGTCAGAAAATATAATTATGTTTTGAAATAGTTAATAAATTCTGACTTATATGATTAAAAAATTTCTTATTAGTAATCAGCCAAAGCAGCCAAAATGTAAAATATGTTTTGCTCACTTAATTAAACAATAATTATTTTCATGGATGTTGTACTAATTTACTACAAATTAACGCTAAACATATATTGAACTGGTTACTTTTTTGGGCTTACGCTATTTAAACCGAGTGTTGCTGCAAGTGAATATAATTTTAGAATTTTTATCCAGTTTGTCTTTAATTATTTTTGAATTTTAAGGCTGGATACGAAAAAAAAAATTAATTTGGGTAAAATTTTATAATGATTCTTAACACACAATTTCATTCTAAATGTATGTTTTAAAAAATTCTTCAAATACACTAATGTTTCATAAAAATCTAGACTAAATATGTGTTAGTTATCGTATATATTTTGTTGGAAAAGTAAATTTAGGTTAGGTAATGCGTTTTACATAAATAAAAAATTTCGAAAAATAGGGTAGGTTTTCGCAATTATAGGTGATTGTAACAAACATGAAAATCTGACTAAGTCAAGTCAGTGACATTCAAATTACTCTTATCGTAAAAAAAATTACCCTTGAATAGTGTTTTTTTTTTACAACGACCACGAAGTTGCACGAGTAAGCGGCAAAATTCGTATACGTTCGGCAGTGTTCGGGCGCCTGACTCCATCTCAATGAACCTAAGGCTTCCCTTCCAGTATAGTGGGAAGCGCTATCCCTCCGCCGACCTACCCGGGGTCGCTCTCTCTCCCTGCGTCTTGGCGGAAGGCTACAGGCTGTCGCGATAGACTTGTCCCGGGCACACGTCAGGCACATCAGTGGCACCCTTTCGCCTCTCCGGTTCTACCCCACCCGTCTTTTTTCCAAGAGACCCCATTTTACCCGCCATTTCACGTGCGTGTCGTGTCTATAACACGGGTCATCAATCTTGAGGGCTTCGCGTGTGTGTGTGTTTTCTCCCTACACCCCCCCTCCCCCCTGCAACTGGGAAGATAGACATGGTGTGGGTAAAAGGAGGGGGCGGGGCACTCCATGTCCTTCATCTCGCCTGCAGTCCCTTCCTCACCCTGTAACCCCCTTCCAGAAAGTCTCTCTCTAATGCTGTCCCTTTTTGCTCTTTAGCCTCGTATCGCATCGACGCCGTTTACCGCGTGGCCCCGCCGTGAATAAGATGAACAACCGGCGACAGGCCAACCCCCCCCCCCCCCCCCCCTTTTCCACCAACCACTTCTTCACCTACGGTCCTGGCATTCACCGCGTGTCGCCGAAATTGAAAACGGCGCGGCTAGAACCTTTTTTTTATTGGGGGGTAGGGGGTTTTGGTTGGGAAACATCGCTTTACTTAAAGCTCTAAACAACGGAATGGCGATACCGCTACGTCGTCCATCACATTCAAATTTAAATCTGGCTTCATTGTTAGAAAGTACTTATTAAAATTCCTAGACACGAAATGGAAGTTATTAACATATCTTGTATTGGAAATTTACCATATAAATACGTCACATTCTCTGGTATTCGGCTTTATTTGGGGAAAAAAATGAAGAAGCTTATTCATTACATCATTTAGAGCAAGATATGTCATTTAAATGTGGGTCCTTTTCCCAATATTTACAGAGTAGTTGAATCATTATTAAAAGAAGGAGTACTATAATAACCGATAACAGGTAAATACATTACTGTATTATCAGACCGTCATGTTTCCCACTTCCACACACTTGAGCGCACGCTTAAGTATCTCACGTGTTGCTCCGCGTAAAGCTGCAATAAGCTGTTATTTGTTAATTGTTTCTAATCCGTCGATTTAATCCGTTAATACAGGGAGTACAATCCACATTTATGTAACACCTTTAGCTACAAATGAAGTAAGGAATGAGATCTTAGGATCGTTAATAATCCTGTATTCGTATGGCATATTTCCCATACAATGTTGTAGGTTCATAACTGTCGCTCTATTTTAAAAAAATTACCAAACAACTGTAAGAGTTTTTTTTTAACTGTGTGTGTTGTGCTGAGGCATGCATGAGCTCTCCCGGTGGACACACTAATGTATGAATAGTGAGAAATGCTTGTGTGGGACGAATCACGAAGTTTTTGAAGTGAAACTTCTTTGGGCGCGATGAGAGTAAAATTTCAAGGTCGAATTTTAATGCAACGTTTTCGTGAAACATTTCTGACGCGAAAAGGGTAGAGAATAGGTATACTTTGCCAAAGAGATGTATAGAGAGCAAAATGCTGTATACGTTTCTGGGCTCGTTTTTGTTCTCTTTGTGCAATGATTCGTCCCCGGGCCAAAAAAAAAAAAAATTGAACCGAGAGATTTTATAGATGAACGAAAGTGCATGCGCTTATTTTAGAAAATAGATATAGGTATCCTATACAGTCATCTGTGAATGCCTTGAATTTTATACTTGCTACCAGCGCGCTCGCGTCCCTCCTTGTTCAACCAGCAGCGTAGAGAGCGCTGTTGAGACAGTACCTGCATTTGCAGCATATATAGCGCTACCAGTTATTAATTTCTTATTTCTTTCAGAGATATAACGTGTTACAAATGGCAGAATTGTATTAAGAAGCAGGAAAACGCACAGTTTTCTCTTTGGTGCGGGTATTTCAACAGTGAGTAATATTTATAGTTAGTTAATAATTATTTATGGGTCAATAATTTTGTTTTCATTATTATTAATTTTTTGAAATCAATTTCTAATGAATGCAAAAAAAGTTATGATTCTTAAATAGGTACTTAAAAAAGAAATTAAAGCAAAACCCGCACTGTTTTTTTTCTATTCTTCTTTCTCTTTCTTTCTCTCTCTCTCTCTCTCTCTCTCTCTCTCTCTCTCTCTCTCTCTCTCTCTCTCTCTCTCAGCCGTTTTACGAGTAAAGGTTCGAATTGCCAAAAACGTTTCACTTCTATCACTTGTAATGAGTTTACACGCGCTCTTTTTTATTGTCTTAAATGGTTTCCAGATTTAGGTTATTTAATTGCAGTATGTTACTTGGACTCGTGCTAAAGATAACTCGGTGGGTAGGTACATGGTAGGTATTTAGCTAGAATTTGAGGGAATTTAATTTGACATAATACTAACTATGTCACGTACATGCTTGGTGTAATTTTTTATCTTCAAAAAATTACACAGTTAACAACATTAAGTTTAAATTTAAAATGTAAGAAAAACAATTCCAAAATGTAACTTACTTAAATGCTTGTTCTAAGTGTTAATCAGGTTTTTCTGTCGAAATTTTGGAATTATTTATTGGTAAATATGGGGGATACTCGTAAAGTAAGCTTCATTTAGTTATTAAAGATAATACACTCGTGAGAAAAATGTTGTATTTATAGTTTAGTTTATAGACGTACTTTACATTTTCACATAATCACTATTCAGTTCCAAGCACTTTTTTGCAATACTGCACCAGTTTCTTTAACTCCACTGGATATAAGTTCGCCTCTTGGAAATGAAACCAGTTGAAAATCGTAATTTTATAATTTTTGCTGTAATATATTTACCCATGTTTCATTAAGTCAACCAAAATGACGCCCTTTTCGTCCCAAAAACCGGTAGTCACTGTTTCTCGACTCTAATACGGAGATTGCTTCAACGTTTTCCGGAGATGTTTACCGAGTGCCCGTACTTAAGCTACACGCATTGCGTATTCGAAGTCTGTGATTCCTTTGGCCAAGGTGTCCGTTACATTCCCCGGCGGCGAACTTCTAGTCAGAGGGGTACGAAATATGTTTGGAAAGTGTGAAGTAGATGTGTGGTAAACTAAAACTGTCAATAAAAACGTTTTCTCGCGAGTTTATATTTTTTAACTATCAAACGGAGTTAACGAATAGCCCTCGGGAAAAAAAAAATTACTATCATCTGGCGCACGCTTGCTGTGGTTCCTTAGAAATAATCTGAGAGAGTGAGAGCATATGCTAACAACCTCATACCCTTATTTCCACCTCACCCTCCTTTCGTGTAGCGAACTTGTTCCGACTCGTTTTTCTGAAAATCAACAAGACGCCAAAGTCTTTGTCTTGCGCTCGTTCCAACAATCTCCCATCAAACCCTCGGTCTGACACAAAGTAAAACTTCCCCCCAAAACCTATCAGAAGCACTGCCTTCTGTCACTCCCCTAATCTTTCCATGGCTACCCCCGCCACCCACACAATCTACTCTCCCCGGGTTCTCTTCGCAACCCCTCCAGCTCGGCTCGCGAAGTGAATTTACAACTTCTGCGGGCGACGAGGGAAGACGAGCGAGCGATGCTTGGCTTCGGGCGGAGGTGTGGGACGAACGAATCTTTGAGCGAACGAAAGAATGTGATTCGTTCGCTTTGCAAATAATCGATTCTTTGAGAGTAGATTACTGGAAAGCCGAACATGATTCGGGAGAATGTAAAACGCAGAGAAAACTAGATGAGTGAACAGACCAGTCGCATGACGTCGGGAGCCAGAGTAAGCAGTAATCGCAGCGTGCGCGATTACTGATCAAACAAAAGGGGTAACATGAAAAGGGGTGAGAGTGGGGGTTAGCAACCCAACAAGAATCGCCTTACAATTATTATTCATGGATTGCGTAGGATTCGTTTACTAATTTCAAATATTTCTCTTACTTTTGTCACTAGATGCTCGTGGAACCCTTGTTTTATATGCATATTGACATATTCCTTACTCCTTATATCCAACACTGGTCGAAGAGTGCTATACCAATAAGTTTATGAACTCCCCCCCCCCCCCCCCAAAGAAAAAACTCTACTGTCATTAAAACTTATCTATGCGAATGGCAGAACGAGACTGTGGTCACAACAGATCGCACACTCACTGCAGGCCCGGGGTGGGCATCACTCACTGGCGAATATGCACGGTCAGGGCCCGGCTCGGAGGGAACTGCAGTCCGACGGCTCGTCGAGCATGCTCGGTCGGACAGAGGCCGGGTAATCCCATACACTGGTGGATATGCTCGGTCAGGGGCCCGGCTCGGAGTGAACTGCAGTCCGACGGCTCGTCGAGCATGCTCGGTCGGACAGAGGCCGGGTAATCCCATACACTGGTGGATATGCTCGGTCAGGGGCCCGGCTCGGAGGGAACTGCAGTCCGACGGCTCGTCGAGCATGCTCGGTCGGACAGAGGCCGGGTAATCCCATACACTGGTGGATATGCTCGGTCAGGGGCCCTGCTCGGAGGGAACTGCAGTCCGACGGCTCGTCGAGCATGCTCGGTCGGACAGAGGCCGGGTAATCCCATACACTGGTGGATATGCTCGGTCAGGGGCCCGGCTCGGAGTGAACTGCAGTCCGACGGCTCGTCGAGCATGCTCGGTCGGACAGAGGCCGGGTAATCCCATACACTGGTGGATATGCTCGGTCAGGGGCCCGGCTCGGAGGGAACTGCAGTCCGACGGCTCGTCGAGCATGCTCGGTCGGACAGAGGCCGGGTAATCCCATACACTGGTGGATATGCTCGGTCAGGGGCCCGGCTCGGAGTGAACTGCAGTCCGACGGCTCGTCGAGCATGCTCGGTCGGACAGAGGCCGGGTAATCCCATACACTGGTGGATATGCTCGGTCAGGGGCCCGGCTCGGAGGGAACTGCAGTCCGACGGCTCGTCGAGCATGCTCGGTCGGACAGAGGCCGGGTAATCCCATACACTGGTGGATATGCTCGGTCAGGGGCCCGGCTCGGAGGAAATTGCAGTCCGACGGCTCGTCGAGCATGCTCGGTCGGACAGAGGCCGGGTAATCCCATACACTAGTGGATATGCTCGGTCAGGGGCCCGGCTCGGAGGGAACAGCAGTCCGACGGCTCGTCGAGCATGCTCGGTCGGACAGAGGCCGGGTAATCCCATACACTGGTGGATATGCTCGGTCAGGGGCCCGGCTCGGAGTGAACTGCAGTCCGACGGCTCGTCGAGCATGCTCGGTCGGACAGAGGCCGGGTAATCCCATACACTGGTGGATATGCTCGGTCAGGGGCCCGGCTCGGAGTGAACTGCAGTCCGACGGCTCGTCGAGCATGCTCGGTTGGACAGAGGCCGAGTAATCCCATACACTGGTGGATATGCTCGGTCAGGGGCCCGGCTCGGAGTGAACTGCAGTCCGACGGCTCGTCGAGCATGCTCGGTCGGACAGAGGCCGGGTAATCCCATACACTGGTGGATATGCTCGGTCAGGGGCCCGGCTCGGAGGGAACAGCAGTCCGACGGCTCGTCGAGCATGCTCGGTCGGACAGAGGCCGGGTAATCCCATACACTGGTGGATATGCTCGGTCAGGGGCCCGGCTCGGAGGGAACTGCAGTCCGACGGCTCGTCGAGCATGCTCGGTCGGACAGAGGCCGGGTAATCCCATACACTGGTGGATATGCTCGGTCAGGGGCCCGGCTCGGAGTGAACTGCAGTCCGACGGCTCGTCGAGCATGCTCGGTCGGACAGAGGCCGGGTAATCCCATACACTGGTGGATATGCTCGGTCAGGGGCCCGGCTCGGAGGGAACTGAAGTCCGACGGCTCGTCGAGCATGCTCGGTCGGACAGAGGCTGGGTAATCCCATACACTGGTGGATATGCTCGGTCAGGGGCCCGGCTCGGAGGGAACTGAAGTCCGACGGCTCGTCGAGCATGCTCGGCTGGACAGAAGCCGGACATTACACCATCAGATATGCTCGCCAAGAGAAGTCGATGAGCACATTCACTAGTGTGTGGGTCGCTTAAGAAATAATCACGAAAACGTCAGGAAATGTCTCGGTTCGTTCTTTTCGTTAATCAGTAATTATTTAGGCGCGTTTGCAAAATCTGGTTGCGTTTTTTTTTTAAGCTGAAAGGAATAGCTGTTCTTTAATGACTTGATAAACTTTTAAAATCTTCTTCTTAAAGAAACGGGAAACAGGATACGTTATTTCATCTTCAAAACCAAAAGAAGTGGAGTGTTTGGTTTCCGTCTCAGGGCTGGCAACTGCGGTCGTCACGAACCGAGGGAATAAAAAGTGTTTATTCTTTCAGTGGTTAGGTGTAGAAAAAATAGAAAATAAAAGGAGGATGCGTTTGTTCTTCGTCAACGCTCTTATTTTTTTTTTCCTATTTCTTTTCGGTGTTTAAAAATTCAGAGTGGTAAATGAGAAGGAAAGAGTGTGTGATGTGATGGTTGGTGGTTCCTCTTAAGTGATTCCAGCTTGGGTCTTTCTCCCCCCTTCTCTGGAGGAGCTGCTGGTTTAAGTGCAGCTATCTGCCGTCTCTGTCTTCATGTCTCCCGCCCCCTACTTCCTTCTTATTCTTCCCCTCCTCTTACACGATCTTTCTCCTGAGGGATTCCCCGTCCATTTCCCCGGCTTAAGCCAGTCCCCGCTCTGTTACGCCCTCCGTGCCTTCTCTCTCCACCCGCGCCCGACGCGACGTTCGACAACCCTCCAGGTCTTCAGCATCGGCAAATATTTGCCCCCGCGACACGTTGCCTCTCTGCGCGTCCCTTTCCCCCACACATACACAGTCCTCTCTACCTTCCCCTATAACACCTCCGACACTCAATGCGCTATCACATAACCGGCTTTGCGCCGCTTTTCTGTCCGTGCATTTTATGTGGTGGCATGCCTGACCTCCCCCGGGACCTCAAACACTCCGCGAGTAGTTGACGCGCGTCCCGCTTGGGAGCGCTCGCGGCGGTGTTGACGAGGTAGGGGCAGTGTTGCCATATGTACGAGAATTTCCCCACCTGTGCCGAAATTTCGTGTCGAGTAGGCCTACTGCATACAGATAATGTTTCACTTAATGTTTGTTACGACAAAATGCAGGATTTTTTGAGAAATCACGTTTTTGTTGTAAGAATTTAATTAATTAAAAATTAAACGCGTAAATGAAAAGTAATACATTATAATAAGAAAGCTTCCTAGCCAAGTAGGTATAATTTATCAAAAGGTACTGATGAACTCTATTTTTACTATACAACACTTGAAAGATATACAAAGTATGCCTACGGAAACATATTGTGGAATACGGATCTTTCATGCTACTGGTACGGAAATCCGGCCCAGAGAGTCGTGTCCCTACAAATCTTTGCCAGGGCTGTCCAAATATAGCCAAACCTAAAGCCGCATATTATGCGTGTCTCTTTTGGTTAGGAGTCTAAGCTCGTGGGTGAATAAAGTTATAGTAAATGATAGAAAACTAAGTTTCAGAAATTGAAAAATGTTCTAAGTTGGTACTGCCAACGTAAAATAAAAACAGTTTTTTAAGCGTATAATTTTTGAAATCTTGAAACCTATATTTTTAATTATTAACTTGCCAAGGCAGATAAATGTATACAATTTTATTCTAAACATTTACTTGTTTTTTTTTTGTTTGGAATTTGAAAGCGGCACTTAATCTTAAACCAGGTGCAACGCCTAAACGGCTTGTTTTATTTGTACAAAAGCGAATGTTTGTAACTACTTGTGACTACCTCTATGTTATAGCAGGGTGTATACCGGTCACTTAAGCCACGAAATGTAAGGAAATTGGACTACTCAAAAAAAAGTCCCTATATAAACAGTCCTGGTGCTGTAAGTCATGAAATATTTATTCCAAGTAGTCTATTGTAACTTAAATTTAGTTATTCGACATTTTGCTTTAATTTATAGTTACACTCTATGTTTCTAAATATAACTAGTTGGATACTAACCATTTTAATTATGAGGAAATTATTTCTGAAAAACGTGTTTCTTAGCTTGGTAACTTAAAAGTCGGTACGTTCAAGCGCATAGTACATATGTTGTGCATTCATGCTTAAATTTGTTTATTATATCATTAATTTACATGTGATGAAAAAATTAAGTACAATTTATTGAATTTCCTGAAATTAAGTTATTTACTCTCGGCTGAAATTTGCCGATTCTATAGTTCCTAATGATCTCTTTTTTTCCTCAAAAATTACCGAACTCGCCAATGGTATGCTAACCTGATTTTTATTTTCCATAGTTCCTGAAATCACTATGAGCTAATGCAGGGATTTAATTATACATTACATTCAAGGGCGATTCCATTCCAAAAAAAAATTATGTTTTGCTAGTGTAATTGTAATTAAAAATCTTTTTTAACACCAAGTTCAATTAAAAAATACACACTTTTACGACGATTTCTTTAGAATGCTTTAATCATATCTCCATAACCACCCTACGCTTATTTTTTACTTTGCCAATGGATTAAACGTCAAACTAATATGGATAAAAATGTCTTTGGTCCGTTTCCACGCCCCAGTATTAATATTTTTAATTTCTAGTAATCTTAGGCTGGACTATATTAATTGCTATCTTAAAGGTATCGTTGTATTTATTGGACCTTAATATAGCCTAGCTATGTAAAACACTTTACTTCAAATCAGCTCACGCAAATCGCATTTACTGCTGTTTAATTTCAACCCAAAATCAGTAGTTCCAAATTATAATAAGGATTTTCCAATTGGGAAATAACTTTTTGTGTAATTAAATAGCTAACCATTTTCGTCATGAAAAGCCTAACATTCTGTTTTTTGTTTAAATGTAATTACAAGTTATATTTTCTGACAGTCATATAACCCATTATACTCATTTATGGAATTTTAAGGCTAAGACTAATTTTAATTTTTAATTACTCAATAATAAACTAGATATTATTACCAGTAAACGAAATTCTTTCGTATTTTCTCAATTCAAGTTTTTTATCGGGTTAAGAATTACGTATAAAACCATTAGCTCTAAAATTTTATTGTTCTGGGTTTGTATGAAAATTTTTTAAGACCTCATAACTCGAGTATTCTGTAATACAGTTTTAATTTTTTTAAATTTTATTCTGCTAGTACTAATATTTTTCAACACTTATCTACATAACGGTTTGTTTGTCGAATGGTTTGTCGGCATAATTTTAACTGCGGGTGACATAAAACCATTAAAGGAAAATTAATATTCTTTTAAAGTTTTATGCTAATTTAAATATACTCATAATAAAAATAAAAACCACAAATTTTTAAGTTAAAGTTCTTTTATCACTCCCAAAATAAGTATCTCATGAAAAGTTTAAAAAGTGAGGTAGTTAACACCTAACATAATTTTTTCTACCGAATCTTGATAACTTTCATAACATAAATTTTAAAATAAACTAGTGTTTTTATGGAGTGCATTGAAAATCAATGATATTTCCTAGACTGTATTTGATACACTTGTTCGTAAAAATACCCTCGGGGTGTGATATAGGTATTTATATGTAGTTTTTAAATTGACTGGACAATACTACGTCATAAAAACAATTCTAGTATTAGCTATGTCCGATAAAACGTTTTGAATCAAAGAAATCCTTGACATAAATTTACGTACATTGGATTTCTGTAGACCATTTAGCAAAAAAAAAAATCTCTTGTAAAATTGTTGCACAATATTAATCCTGACTATCTAATCAAAGCCAATCTGTTTCTGAAACTCGTACATGTATTTGCTATTTAATTATGAGAAAAGTATAGCTGTTGGTGCGGTTATACCATTTTTACGATTAGTTGTTACTGAATTTAAGGACTCGGCTTACCTGGGCACAAAAACTGTGTGCAGAGCTTCAGAAAAAAATCAAATGATTTTAAAACTGTTAGATATCCTAGTAGTGTGTATTTGTGAGAAAAAAAAGTGAGCGAGTCTTTCAGTACTCGCCAATGATGCGTAAAAATCTAACCTCGGTAACGAGGAAATTCGTGTGTTTTCATGTAGTTCATGGTGCAAATAAATTTATAATACTAAAGTAGAATGCTTTCAAATAATGCAAAGAATGATAAATAAAATATCAATAAAATATTTACTTTTCAATTACATACCAAAATTTTTAGATGGGAATCCTACACTTTCTGCACACGCCGCTACAGTCCTAAATCGTAAACCTTGCTTGCCATCATAATGCACAGATAGAAGCACGGCTCCGATAAAAGACTTAAAAATTACTAACCCCTGCTTTGGACCTTCACGTCTGCAAGGAATTCTATTAAAATACTGCCCATATTTTTAAAATTCACTTAAAAAGTTAGTACCATAAAGTATCCGCTCACGGTATACGTAATACTTCAATGGCATTACTAAAATATTATACTAAAACATTTTAAAATACATATTTTAAATCTAAGTATATGTTTGTATATTTTATTTTGAGTAAATTACTGAAATCAGTCTGTAAATATTTCTCACAATCAAACCTGAACCTTATTGAGCTGATACAACATTAATATTATAAGATATAATAAAAAAATTAAAAACAAATATACAGACGAGATTTGAACCTCGTTCCTTGAGTTAATCGACCACGAGTTCTACAACTGCGCTATCATCGAAACTATTGACATTTGGGAGGTGACTATGAGTATCTAGATTGCAATGCCAGTTTTCATACGTATTATAAAACATGAGTTTACTTCTTACTATTACTAATTTAGTTTAGCAAATACCAAATGCAGGGTTGTTTCACTATATAAAGTTACATTTGGCACACCAATATGTCTCCTAATGTTTACGAAAGTTTCTATGTACGGGTTTATGTTGCTACATGTGGGTTCACCATCTTTTTTACACATTTCCATTCATCGCCTACGTTCCGTTTTAACAAAATCACTCCTACCAAATGCCGTATACCGAGAGCTAAGATGTTTACACATAAAAAAAGGGATAGCATGTTTCGCTCCTGCGGTGATTGTGGTTCGCACCACCGCACCACCGCACTCTGGTTTTTATACAGCTTAATTTTAATAAAATATATAACACTGCTGCACTAGTGCTTTCCAATGGCATAACTATACCTATCTGTGACGTCAGCCAAAATGGCGGTCATCTGCAGTCAACACCAGCGCCGTCTGGCAGCAAGCAGTGGAACCATAATGTTGGTAGTGACGTCATACATGTTCGTTTCCAGCTGACGATCTCTGCAGACGAAATTGGATGATGAGTGGGGAGGTGTGTGTGTGGCTAGGGGGGCGTATCATTATTTCTGTCTGCGTTAAATACTACAATGTCAAAGAATCCTCATGACATGACTCAATGTGGAACGTGGTGGACGTTGCAGTAAATCGGTGGGTTTCTTTGCCCCCATCCCACTTTCTCATTCGTCAACCGTTTGGCACTATACAGTTTCAGCCTGAATTTAACATACAAACTTCGTCTGCTGGTTTCTCACGACAAAACAAGCTGAAAACATATGTACAACTTATGCTTCCCAAAACTGGTACATGTCTTTCAAAGTCACGGCTGAACAAAATTTTTATTTTAAACTAGATGACCATGTGAACTTCGCACCACCTAAAATTAATTTTATTGTAACTCTTCATAAGCGATTATCAGTCCTTATCAACCTTCCAACTCTAATTTCTTGAGATCGAGAATTTTAGCCGCATCGTGTACGGTTTGGGTTTTGTTTGGTTATTAAATTAAACTCGTTTGTAATTTAAATGCATTCAATGTATTTTATTTATATAAGATAAATGCAGTTAACATTCAATGCTAAGCTTTCTAGTAAACTACATTTTTCGTTTTATTTTTTCGGCGCATAAATAACCAAAAATGATGGCTTTCCGACACGCGCACACTTGGCATAAATAGTTCCATTGCATAATAGAGGTTGATTGATGTTACGCAACATGATGATGACTGAGCTTACTTTCAATTCCAAATTTTGAGGTAATAATCCAGGCATTTCCAGCTAATTCAAAAATTCTGTGGGATAGTTGACTACCTCATCCTGGTTGATAACTGTGTCAACCGATTTGAAATAAAACGATTGTCTCTGAATGAAATTTTGAATGGAGGCATTGAGATCATCGACATCTTGGTTTTTCGTCGCAAATATGGCTCGTTCGTTGAGCCAATTATGATTTT
Organism: Bacillus rossius redtenbacheri; assembly: GCF_032445375.1. Classification (NCBI taxonomy): domain Eukaryota; kingdom Metazoa; phylum Arthropoda; class Insecta; order Phasmatodea; family Bacillidae; genus Bacillus; species Bacillus rossius. The sequence continues at coordinate 180,283,085 of NC_086330.1, read as the reverse complement.
TCAAGTTCTCCGCTACGTTCGGAAAAACATGCCGAATGAGCTCTTCCTTCGATTCGGTCAACTGACAAAATCAGTGGGCAATGTGATGAATCCGGTCGAGATGTCAACTGCGATTTTCCTATCACCAGTGTCCAACAACCAGACGAAGCCAATGCTAGGGCAACTTCTTTCTGCGATCGAATCCTCGCCAAAAGCAATGCCATTAAAAACATTGTTCCAGTTCCTCCGGGAGCATCCAGAAAGTAAATTCCACCAGTTCCATTTTTCACAGCTTCTATCAAGGAGTCGTACGCAGTCTTTTGTTGTTGATTTAATCAAGAAACATTTGTAGGAACTGCTTCGGCTAATGCTTCAGTGTTGTATTGTTGTTCTCATGTAACTCGTGGTTAAATGCATCGTTCATTGGACGATTGGGGGATATCATGCCCAAATATGACAAAACTTTATTCGCAATCAATAAACACGTGTCTTCTGTCATGGTCAATGTATCATTGTGAATTTTTGCAGTCATTGCAATTTCGGTTTTAAAGTGGGGCAATGCATACGATGCAAAACATCTTCAGACATGTCTTCCTTATATTTTACCCACGAATCGTTCGTATTCGAAGGGAAACATGTCGATATGATGATTGCAAACCATGTGCGTATTTGATGCAGTGATGAAAATATGACAGAATTTATGAGCGTTTTGTCCCAATGCAAATCGTTATCTAGCAACTGTAAGAGTTGACACGCCTCACGGTAAGTCGCACACAGATGCCCATTAACGGTTCTAAGTTGTTGAAACGACGTTGGACCACGTACATTCACCAAATAACAATAGAATATAGTAACATTCGTCGTTATTTTGATGCACAGAGTATATGCGATCCAGAGTGTCTGAGGGAAAAACTTTTGGATGTTTTTCAACTGGTGTTCCTTGTTTCCGACACTGAAATGATTTCGAAGTTGCATTCCATGTGAAGTACTGTGGCATTTCAGCGTACAGCAAAGTGCGAGCGAAAGCATCTGCTCGACAAACCGTGAAGAAACTTGTCAATGTTGTCGACAGTGGACACACCGCTCTGTCCGCTGCGTTCTCTGGATTGAAATACGCTCGTCCATTTTCCAGATGTACTGCCAAAAGTACAACTGTAGGGTGTCTTTCGTGGATCGCAAAGGAAAAGATGCTGCTGACATACTGATACTGAGAAACTTCGTCGTTTGCATTTGTCACAGCGAAGAGAGCCATATCGCTGCCTTTGTTCACATATTTGCATATGTACTTGATCGATTTGCGGACTTAAAGTATTCCACATTGAAGTGAGCCTCAAAATCGGCCATTTCCTGTCATGGTGTCAGCAATCAGGTCTCTCGCGTAGGGACGATAGAATTGTATCCCCTCGGAAAGGGTACCTTTCATACTTTTGGTGGTGGTGGTGTAGCTGGGAAGAAACTGGAAAGGTATCCTTGCCGATTTCTTAAAATTTTTGGGTTTTAATGCAAATATGAACTGAAAAGTTATCACATGTTTTCATAGTATTTTTAATGTAGCTATACTAACCCAACCAACCGTCCACAATATTTCGCAGTATTTTTTTATATTGCTTATGATCTTAACCTATGAATCGTTACTTACGATATGATACAAAACTACTTCAAATGAAATGTTAAAAAAATACTTTCTTAATTCTTAAGTTATGACTTTAATTGGACTATTAAAGAGCAAAATTTTGAAAGGGTACTTTTCCAGTTATTTTCTGCTGTGTCATTGTAAAAAAAATCCTGAAAAGTACCCTTTCCGAGAGGATATCTTTCCAGTGCATATTTGCATTCAAACCGAAACATTTTAAGAAATCGGAAAGGGTACCTTTCCAGTGTCTACCCAGCTACTCTACCGCCACCTAAAGTATGAAATGTACCCTTTCCAAGGGGATATGATTAAGGGCCCCCCCCCCCCTGGTAGCGCTTGGAACACTCACCATCAATCATCCAGGGCGAGTCGTTGTTAAAAACCCCGCAAGGTCCATGGATTATATTATTAGTAGCCAATGCATACAATTTCGGATCAACGGTTCCATCATAGATTTCGGCTGAGATGACTGAATCGATTTCATCCGGCCTGATTTTGTCGACTAATCAAACCAAAATGTGCGCATGAGGCAGACCCCGCTTTTGCCATTCAACGGAGTACATCCAACAACGAACTTGGCCATACATGGTGCTTTATAATGAAATCCATCAGATTTTAATTTTTTTTTAACGCTGGTGTCAACTGGTGTTTGGCTTGGTAGCAGTTTATTTTTTATTTATATCCATTGAAGGTTACAGGTGAATTTTATGAATAGGTCTGGGCGGCCATGTTGTCTAAAATACATTGCATCTTGTGCGTACTCTTGCATGTGGCGCGGGCTTCCAATGTAAGTGGCCGGCAAAATTGTCATTCTTCCCTCGTTGTTTGCATCGCCGTCGGCATTAATCGCATCGCGGGGATGATTGTATTCTTCAGATCGAAGCTGCTTTTGGTTCAAACGAATATATGTCAATCGCTCAGTCTCAATTTAGACATACATGTCAACTGCGAACTGATGGAAAAAACGGCGAAACTTCAAAATGTGATTTATTTCACCTTCACGGATCATAAGTCTGAATGAATAAATATTCATAGCACTTACTTTTTATTGGTTTCAGCAACTGTTAGTTGATTAATGATTTTGATGTTGAAATGATATCAGTCCCCGCCCTGCGAAAAGATCAATGAATACCGTAGCGCATCGTAAGTCTTGTGCGTTTCGGAAACGCATTTTAATTCATTGTTCCGACGATGAAGCAAGATATATCTAGGCTGTAAATTTTCTCCGACAATAACAACAGCCACTTCGTTGATTGTCGGTGAATTGAACCTTCTTGCGTGCTCACCCAAAGGCGATTTGTCAGCCCTGATGACGATGTTATGGCTGTCGGATGGCATCCGATCCAACGCAATTTTGAACAATTTAATCAATTCGTTGTTCGGATGAAGAAATGTTTGCAACTTTCTGACAATGTCTCGCTTCGTTTTCGGATTGTGAGCACAACGCTGATTAACGTCTTCATCCGAATTGCCCATGAAATAAATTTGTAAGAATTGATGGTCCACATTCGGTGGTGGTAAAGGCGCTCCAACTACTTATATGATATATTTGCCCTTGAATCTTGAAAGTTGTCAATAAAGTTGTCCCGTACAATATGCGTTGCGCCAAACAACGTCATTAGGAAACAACTGTCGTATTGTTAGATGTTGGCCAGGAAATGAGTAGAATCACGTCGCGTTTCAGACACCAATGAGCGTAATGGCTCTGGTGGCGGGACCAACTGTGGCAATTTCACTTTTCCACCCGCACAACGCAATCCAGGAGATTCACAGCTGAATTTATACGCCTTACAATGCGGACAAACGACTGACATTTCTCCAATCTTTACTGATCTGTCCGCACCGTAATCGATTTCCGGATCGTAGAAAAATGCCACTCGTTCCAGGTTCACAGGAGCACCGCGTCGGCGCAATCGGGCATGTTCATTGTGTCGCTTGCTGGCGTTCTGTTTGATGTGCACGAACTCGTTCCATTCTGAATCTATTCGCTTGACGTTCTTCAGTCGCTGTAAAACGTAATTCGCACTTGCCAATTCGACTATTTTTATTATCCGTCGCTCGCTGGTCATCAGTGCGGTTCGCACGTGAAGTAGCTCGCCGCGCATTTGAATGACTTTGACGACCTATGTCAGCTAGTCCTCTCCTTGGCACTGTAATGAACACTGTACGACATCACGGAATTGTTTTCATAATCAATGAAATCTGTCGAACGTACCTTGAGAACTTTGCAACATATTATTAACCTCAAACCTATTCCTCGGGTTTTGCTAAAACACATTTGAATTAATTGTGGTTATGTCTAAGCCTGCAAATACGATTTGCTTTAATAGGATGGCTGATCAAAATGAATGTTCACAAAATGTAATTACATTTTAATCAAATCATTTCTCATAAAAATCCACTACCTTTATTTAACGAAAAAAAAAAAAAACATTTTAAAGGTAATAGATTTCACACAACCACACGGAATGAAAAACACATAAAGGAAAAACAATTACGCATGGCGCAGCTGTCAAACGAAAGGCCCGCCACGTACTCCATCTATTTAATGTAATCGGAAGTGGCAATTCTCAAACAAAAATACCAATTTCGATTTTTTTTTTTTCATTTTATCGGCTGTTTCTTTGGGTTTTTTCCTAATATTTTTTTACTAAACCATCACAGTATTGAGGCGAACAAAAAAAAAAGAATTAATCCAACCGGTCGAACCAATGTTTTTTATGTATAGAGACTAACTAATGCCTGGCAAGCGTTGATGCCTCTTTGATTTTTCCCCACTGAAAACCCCACAGTTGTTCTAAGCACGGCGAGAAGACAGCAAGCTAGTTTCCTCTCTTTTTTGTTAACTCAGCGCTCTTTAGCGCACTCCTTGCCGTATTGGGCCCCCACAAACGTGGGAAACGGATATGCCGTTTCATCGCAATCGGAAAAAGCCGTTAGGGACTCGGCTATGACGAGAGGCTGGGGCTACCTATCATAGCGTCGTCTCCACCAAAATCCTCCCAGCTCGCTCAGCTAACTCCTTCGATTTGTCTTACACTTGCTCCGGCTAAGAACGGGTAAAATCACAGGACTGGTTGCGAGATTAGACAAATGAAATAACAATTGAATTTAAAAATAGCCGCTCATAAAAGTTGGCTGCTGGAGTTCATTTGGTGAATAATTTAACATATTACTTGTTAATTTACTATTGATTTCTATCGTATATCATGGACTGACTTATTATTCAATAATCACTATCGCCATGTCGATGCAATTCCCGGGGTCGGAGTTTGCGCTTCAGGCCCCAATGAATGTAATCCTAGACGGTGCCGTGACTTTCGAAGACCGGGTGCTTCAGTGCGCCCTCGAGGCAGTATTCAGACTCTAGCTTCTACTCGCACATTCTCCTGGAGGAGGCCCGTGCAGTGACCAAGGGCTCTCCCTGTCCACCAACCAGAACTCTTCGGTAAACTTTAGCTCCGCCCCCGCAGCCAAATTTCTTGTTTGTTGGCAGAGTTTTATTGTAATATCTTTGAATTTTTATATTTCTTACATTTATATACAGGTACATGAATTTCTTATATTATAATAAAGTATTACGTGTATAGAATGTTATATATTTTTATTCTGTTAGCCTTGAAATGCAGTTTCCCCATTGGCCAGGAGAAGAGAAAGAGATGGGTCAGTCACTCTGAGCTGCGGCGTGTGACTCGCGACCAGCCAGAAGGACATCATTTTACAATGGATAACTTTTGAGCGGTTCTGTTCGTCCTAACTGTAGTGCATAGTATTAATTACTGAATATTTAAAATTAAATCTTAATTAAAACATATGAAGAATACGCAGATACATTTATAATTACAAATAAAATAAACGAAATGGGTACTTCATTAAAACAGTTGACTGTGTCAATAGCCCTAAGACCTTATCAATACTGCTAGCGCCTACCCCGATCCATCACTTCATTCTGGGACTCCTCAGTTACCCAGAAAACCTGTGGATAGGTGGGGGCCTATCCAGTCCTTTATGCTGAACTCTGCACCTTGCGAAAATACCTCAAGTGTCGTACATGGCCGAATTTTTTTTTCCACCCGCGGTGGTGCGAGTTGTCTGGCAGTTTGCCGGGATGCTGGGGCCAGATGAATCCTCCCCTCTACGAGGCTGGCACCAGGCTTTTGTGCGCCGCGCGGTGGCCTCGGTGCAAGGGGCGAGCCTCGTGTTGTGCAAATACTGTCGACACCGCCGTGCCGCCGCGGGCAGCCTCGCCGGCGCTGATTGGCGGGGAGCGGGTGTCTAGGCGGCGAGGGGGAACAGCCCTTTGTACGAGCGACGTCCCTGGACGCAGTGTCACTGGGCGTCCTCGCCTCCCGCGGCGTGATGGCCAGGTCGCGGCAGCTTTCAAATTTAGATCCTTAAATTTTTCAGGGAGAAATTATCTAAAACTTCTTATATAGCACTCTAGTCAACTTTTTTATCATGCGCTTTATGTGAGAAAAGTCTAGATAGTCCTTAGTAATATATGATAGTTTCTCCGGCAGCAGGAGTCAGGATGTGGTGATCTGGTGCCGACCGCCATCTTGGATTTTGACATCACGGTGGCCATCTAGTATGATCTTTGACCTTGATCTTGACCCCAAAATTGCGGATGTAATATCAGAATCCAAGATGGCTGACGTGATGGCGGGAAGTCCTAGAAAATAAAATAATAGGTGAGACATAATTAAAAATAGTGGAATTTAAAATGGAAGAATCCAAGATGGCGGCCGGTGTCAAGTTCAAGATACCCTATGAGGGCGGTCGGCACCACCGCACCACGTCCTGGCTCCTTACACAGGAGGAACTTTTATAAACTATTGACTGCATATCAAAATAGTATGCGTTTTAATTCAAGGATAAATACATTTTCATTAAATTTATTTATTTTGGAGCGAGATGTCGCAGTGGTCCCGAATTCCGAAGGACCCAGGCTCAAAGCTGTGGAGTCGCTTTCCATTTCTTCCTTGCAATCCCTCTGGGCTGGTCCTGCAAGCTGGCGAGGCAAGAATCGGGTCATTCACCAAGACAGCCCCGGGTTATCGAGCATTATTGGCCAAATTATAATCAATCCTTACTTCCTTACTAATATTATAAATGCGAAAGTAACTCTGTCTGTCTGTCTGTTTGTTACCTTTTCCCGGCTGAACGGCTGAACGGATCGTAATGAAATTTGGCAAAGAGAGAGATTATATCCTGGGGATGGACATAGGATAACTTTTGTCTAAAAAAAAATCTTTAAACGGGTTAAAAAAATATATCTTAATTTTATGTAATGTGTGTCATAGATATACAAACTGTTAGTGTCATTCCTATATGCTTTCAAGCTTTTACGTTACGTTTTGCTATCGTAAGGAATTGAGTAGAGTGTAATAGAAAAATTAAAGTTCTGCATCGTAGTACCTCAATACACCAGTAGATGTCACTGTTAGTTTGTTTTATAAATCGTTGCACATTCTAACTATTATTATAATAGCGAGTGTTTGTTTGGTACGCCATGAAATTTTGCATAGAGATATTTATGGGCTGGAGAGTGACATAGGCTCATTTTTATGTACGGTTCCAGTGGAATTTTGTAAATACCTCTAAAAATACGTATTTTTCTATTGTTACATTTTGTTTGGTTGATCGCAAGGTAAATTAAAAATAATTTCACGTGTATGTTTTCAATGTCATTCGAGTAGTACAATTTTTTTTGTCAAATTGATCATTATTTATACTTTCTGTTTCATTTTGGAAATATACTTTTTTTTAGGTATTACGACAAATAAAAAAATTGTTTCACTAACATTCTTAGTTTTTTATTGTGTGGATAGTTTCAAGTTTAATATTATGTATGTAACATATATTCTTAAACTTAAGAATTTCTTCGAAATTTATTCATAGGTTGGTATGGCCTACTAATTTTTTTCTATTTGACAATATTTTTATTATGGTAGATAGGAGTACAGTAAATGCCTACATTCTTATATTCCATAGTATCACTTTCGATTTGGAGTGTTTCCGAGCCATTCGGGGTCCTCAACATCCCCCCCCCCCCCCCCTCAGGGGTCAAAGCCCCAAAATTTCGAAAATTTTAAAAATCATTCTCTTTCGATTTTTAGTGTTTCCCAGCCATTCAGGGTCCTCAAAATGACCCCCCCCCCCCCTCTGGGGACAAAGCCCCAAAATATCAAAATTTTCAGGAATTTCAAATATCTATTCTTTCGAGATGGAGTGTTCCGAACCATTCGAGGTCCTGAACCTCCACCCCCCCCCCCCCCCTCCTTTTCTCAAAAGTGAAAGCCCCAAAATTTCGAAAATTTGGAGGAAATTGTATTAAAATTAAGTTATTACGAACTAAAGTGTCCGGGGCATGGTGGAACTTTTACCTAAAGTCGACTTCCCCATCAAATTTGTGGGAGGGGGGGGGGGGGTGCAAATGCAAAACCCTAAAATTTCGAAAAATTTCAAATATTTCTTAAATTTAAGTATACATTTTTTACTATTTTGAGTGTTTCCTAGCCATTCGGGGCCCTCAAACTAACCTCCCCCCAAAAATAGTCAAAGCCCCAAATTTTCGAAGTTTCAAAAATCTATTCTCTTTACATTTTGAGTGTTTCCGAGCCATTCAGGGTCCTTAACATACCCCCTCCTCTAGGGACAAAGCCCCAAAATTTCGAAAATTTCAGAAATTTCGAATATCTGTTCTCTACATATATATATATATAGATGTAGATAGAGATAAAATTATATATATTTAGAGAGATGGATAGATGATTTGTATATGTGTAACTACTTCAAACATATTAAAAAACAAAACTGAATGAGGCATTGCAATGCATGCCGAGCATTAGCTAGATAATAGAATCTTTTCAATATTAGTAATCTCTTATTTTTCTGCTTTTTTCTATAGTGCTTTATACAGTCTAGATTACATACAGAGCACCAATTTTTAGATATATACTGGTAAATAACTATACACTGGCAGAACAACGTCTGTCGGGATCTGAAAGTGATATAAATTATTCTGCACACTTGACATTCAAATTAAGAAGACAATTACTAACTACATCTGATTTCAAAGAAGGTCCCTCTCACCCTGTGTTCAGCCCGGGCAACGCCGGGTACTGCAGCTAGTAAATTATAATTTCTGTACTTCTGCAACCGTGCAGAATTTTACATGGTTCCTAAATTGAAAATGATCGTTACAGGGAACCGTTTGGACTGTATTGAAGTTATTCCGATAAAAATACAGACGGATTTTAACATCCTCAAGTATAAAGTTTTTCAGAAATTCTTTGAAAAGTGTAAACAAGTTGGGAGCCGCTATGTTTAGTAAGAAGGTAACTACTTTGAATATTTCCGGCACAAAAGCCTGCAAGTACTGCCATTATTTCACTAAAAGCCAATCAACACTTATATCAGCTAGCAGTTAAGAAGTTGTATGCGTTTTTTTAAGGCAATTTAATAAATAATTGAAATAGTATTGCGAGCGAGTGATACTTTCGTAGTAGCGTCTTCGCGATCATTCATAAAAGCACGTGTCATAAAAATACTAGATAATGGCAAATACATTATGGGTAAGACACGTCCTTAAGGTGGCGTACTTGCCGGGCCGCTAAACAGCGTGCAGATGCTCAGTTGTTGCGTGCCGTTTGAAAAAGACATTTCAGGTTTTAGGGAGCATCTGATGGCCATCTCACGAGTCTACCAAGTACATATTTTAGTTCAGTCAAAACATGAATTTTTGGACAGTGAAAGTTACACTAAGGGCGGTATTCCAAGACGTCCGGGTAAGGTAGCGAATAAGCACTGCCTTGTGTTGGGATACAACCGTACCTAACTCGCGAGCCGTATTACACGTTTTCAAACCAAATCCCAGTAAGGAAACAATTCGGAAAATTTTAATAAATGGTGCCCTGCTCGAGACTAGAAACTAGTTTCGACCATTCTAGCGGACGTATCGCAACCATCGATACAAATGTTACGGAAAAAAGAGATAGCAGCACCATCTCCCAAAAATATAACAGCATTTCTATTTTCTCAAGTAAGACTTTTTAATTTGCTATTATGTCTTGTTATGACCATTAAAGTTGACAAACAGAATAGTTTCGCTACTTTCCTGGGATGAGTCCTATTTACGAACGTAACTTTCGTTCTTGAATAATTACTATGATCCATTTATTTATTAATGCTAGTTATTTTCTTTTTACATAACCCTTCACAAACTTATTTTTGACGTAATGTAATCGTAGATTTTAGAATAGCGCAAGGAATAAAGAAAATGATTAAAGAAAAATATTTCAAAATTTATTTTGTAAAATAATTTCATGTATCTATAAATAAGTTTGTAGCACAATGCCCTGCTTCCCTTCGTCTGACAGCGTATTTTGTGCTTCGTTATTCGTCAAGGAGCATCCACGAGAGAAGGGTAAGAAAGAAAATAGTCCGCAGTTTTCTCCCGGTAACAAGGGTGGAGATCCCCTTGCCTTCTCTCTCTCTCCTGTTCCGTGAGCCATTCCCTCCCTCGCACAGGCTACCGGGCGTTCACCTTAAATGAGGGGAAATCACTTCGATATTAGTTCTGGGCGAGCGAGCACCACGCCCCGTGGATAGCCAGGGTCCCAGCTTACCGCAGAGATTGCGTTCTCCTGCCGCTCGTTTTCCTTTTACAGCGCGGAAGTTAATTTTTAGGGCCAATTAGTGAGCGCCAACCACGCTGGATAATAGTAAAAAAATTTCCTCGCCCTGATTCTTAGATTATCTGATGACCCGGGGGTTCATGACAGCTAATCCCCAACTTCTGGCTGTTTGCATGATTTACCACTTAGAATCTATCACTGTCTGTCGTGGTAGGGGGAAAAAAACCATCAGCCAATCTATACCTATAAAACAGTACCGTTACTGACTGACAGACAAATCACAGCCTAAACCGGTGGACCTAGAGATTTGAAATTGAGGAGATATTCCTTCAGTACCCTTGGGATGAACTAAGTAGGGATTCTTTGAAAATCCATCTCTAAACGGGTGAAAAGGGATGATAAAATTTGTATGAAGCGAAATACCACTCGGTGACACACTTATCACTAATTATCTGGAACTATAAGACCTACAGACTTGAAATTTAGCATGTGTATTCATTTTGCTACTTAGACATTCACTAAGAAAGGATTTTACGAAAATCATCTCCCAAGGAGTGTTGTGGGGGCGTTAAAATTAAAAATTTCACGTTTGTCAATATTTTTTTTAAATTTAGCAGGGCTTTAAAGAAAAACAATTGACATTCTTTAAAGTTTATTTACTAAAGACTTGAAACTATGCAGTGGTGTTACATATATTACATAGCCATTAACTGAGAACGAGGTTTTTCGAAAATAAGCTACCAACTATGATTTAGGTGGGCAACGCCAGGTACTTCAGTTAGTCTGTACTAATAATAAAACTGTTCGAGGCAAAAAAGTCTGTACATTAGTTGAAGTGATAAAAAAAACTATTTGAAATAGATATTTACATTATTAAAAACTCAAAAATATAGTTTTTAAAAATGTTGTCTGTTGGTCGGTTTGTTGGAGCATCAGTCGAAAACTATTGGATGGATTTTGATTAATTTTTTTTAATGGAAAGCTCCTTGGCTAATTTAGAAACTAGTCTAGGTATAAATACACAATTTCGTACCAAAGGGGCTGAAAAAGGTGTAAATATGTTTTAAGGATAATTTATTATATCTTTGAAACTAATCAATCTTAAGTAAATATAATGGGTAAGTACCAATAATTAACATTCAAAAACTACCCACGACAATTTTTATATTTTGTGAAATTAAACTCCTAAGGAGTGAAAAATGGGTAAGTAGTTTATCAATTTTAATAATTATATCTCCGAATTCAATTAAGCGTAGTGAATGATTTTGGATGGGTATAATAATAAACATTTGATAACTTACAGCAAACATTTTTTATATTTTGCAGAATTCAAGCCCTACGAGGTGTAAGATAGGTAAATATTGTTACGAATACAATGTGAGGGAACTGGATTCGTAAGGGATAGCCCAATTTAATTTAATTAGTTTTATTAATTACTAATAAATAATTAAAATTAAAAATGTCTGATAACCAATCACTTGCACTTAAAAATTTTTATTTACAAGTCACTCAATATCTGTCAAGTTCCACAGTTCGCACTTCTCATTGGAGCTAGGCTCGATAGTGATTCGCGCCTTACCTCGCGTTTATCCACACACAGAGTCTCGCGCCACTCGGTCGCACTCTCTCGCGATCCAGTCGAACTTCGTGCCACTCTCGAAGGGGTCTCTCACCCTCTTCTCCGATGTCGCACTTCTCTTCGCTCGGAATCATCTTAGAACTCCCGCAGAGGCCGGCATCGCTGCTTAAGTAGTGTGTGGCGCCCTCTCGAACTGACGAGAGCAGCGGTGACGAGTTGCGTCATTCCGGGCTGAATCGACGCCTAAAGGCCGGGACACACATATCCGCACCGTTTCCGTGCCGCACTCTCTCCGAGCCGTGTCCGCAACACGGCCGACTGTCGGTGACGGAGACGGGAGGCCACACTGTTCCGAGTGTTGGCCGTGCGTACGGCTCAACACAGCCATCAGTATTGTCTCAGTTCTGTTCTCTGCGTGGTGTGTTTTTCTGATTTCGATCATGTTTTCAAAATTTCGGAACAGTGATCTAGCGATGATTGCCTTAGCTCTAGAAGAAGAAGAAAACGAGGATGCGCTGAAAAAGAGGAGACAAAGAATGAGAAAATGGGTGGACAGTGTATGGAAATCAAGACCCATAGAGGGAGAATTTATCACCCTGTTTCCTCGTCTCATGGATGATGACATCAAGTTCTACGGATATTTTCGAATGACACGAAATACCTTCCATCTTCTCCTCAACAAGTTGGAAGAAAACCTGAAGAAGAAGGATACTTTCTGGAGGAAATGTATTCCACCAAGAGAACGTTTGGCGGTGTGCTTAAGGTACGTGCCCATATTTTGTTAAGTATTTTTAAAGAGCTCACTAAATACAGATTTTCAAAATGAGATAATCAAAACTATTACCCAGGCTTCTCATTCTCAAGCCCCATGCTTTACGGTGAAACGTCTCGTTTTTAACCAAATATTCTCCTATCATATACGAATAAATGAGTTTATTTCCAAAGTACAAAAATTAATACAACACTTGTATAGCAGGAAAGTGACTGAACACGTGTTCCAGTAAATTTGTTTAGTGGACAAAATTAACAAAAATTGATTTAACTGTATTCAAAACATGAAATAGACTCTTATAATACAATTAAATAGAGTTCAGTCTTTCCATAGTCTAAATTGATGTTATTACGTTCTGCATTGTTATATTACTTTGTTTATGTCAGCCCCATCTTTAGGGAAGTCATTGTAATTTTATTTTAAATAAAGATAGTTTACATTTTTGTGCTTCATAACAGCAGTAGTGTTACTTACCCCTTTCATTCACTACCACGTTAAATGTAGTTTTGAAAAGTGGAAACAAGGGCTATGTACAGTATTTGGTTAATAAATCATATAACAGTTTGAAATAGAACAAATTAAATTTGAGACAGTAAACTGTGACGTATAGTTCTGGTAACAATATTGTTATGGTAATTAATTAAATAAAACATAAAATGTCCTGCTCAAAAACATTAAGCTCAAATATCTCAGAAAATAATATTTGTTACATACGCTATTCATCAACTGACCCCTTGAATTGTATGAGAGAGTTACCAATGGTAATAAAAAACACATAATTTCAAAACATTTTACTTATATTAAACAATATTTGGTAGTAAACATGTTAATATCATAGTATTTACATTTTGAAAAACGTTGTAGGAAAACCCACGTTCGGATAATTGTGTTGAGGTGATTCATTGGTGAATTCCGAATGTGAAGAAGAGTCATTGGTGCCTGTGCCTCTTGAAAATGAAGCGTGGTTCATCGTAGGCAAACTAAGCGGGTTTGTCATTTGTTGGTGGCTTTCGTTAGGGGAATGGCGTTGAGGTGATTCATTGGTAAATTCCGAATGTGAAGAAGAGTCATTGCTGCCTGTGCCTCTTGAAAATGAAGCGTGGTTCATCGTAGGCAAACTAAGCGGGTTTGTCATTTGTTCGTGGCTTTCGTTTTTTAATAACTGCTTCAACTCAAACTCTTGCACAGTGGTGAAAATTACAGTTTTTGCCTGGTTCAACAATACGGGATCCAAAGACTTTAGAATAGGAGCTAAGCCAGCAAGAAAAAGTTCAACAGGGTGTTGAGAATTGGTTGCACTGACTTTTCTTTTTTCTGCCTCTTTTTCGGCTAATATGAACGCCATTAGTTGGCTCGACGGAGACTGCTGAGCAGGTTTTTCATTATTGGGTCCCCTGCGTTTAACGTTGAATGGCATAGCAAAGTTTTTGTTTTTCCCAGGAATGGCTTGCATGGACTCAGCTAGAGGAACTGGAGAGGTAGGCTCAACTGTAGTCTGAGAACTGGTACCAGGATATTGTAAAACATCGTTTTGGCTTACAAGCTCACTTTCGGGATCATGTTTAGGTTGCGCCACACTTGTGTCCAATTCAGAATTGTCACTTTGGTCTTCCATTGATGGCACATTTGAGAGGGTTTCTCTTTCCACAATATGAGGGAGCAAAAATTCTAAAACATCTTCGTACTTGTACCTTTGTTTTTTAGCTGCAGCTTGTCCTGATTTTGTTTTCCTCTTATGTAGAGTTCGACGAAACTGGTCACGAATTGAAGCCCACCTTTTCCTGCACTCTTCCGACCCTCCTAAAAACAAAAAAATATGGTTTTAGAATAATATAATAATTGTATGTTACAAACTATCATATCGTTGTTTTCAGGTTTCTTGCAACTGGGGATACTTTCAAGACAATTTCCTATAGCTACAGGCTGGGCAGATCAACTGTAGCTGCTATTATTCACAGTACATGTAAAGCAATTGTGGACGTCATTCAAAACGAGGTCATGCCTGTGCCAGATGAAGCAAAATGGAACATTGTGTCATCTGAGTTTTGGGTAAAGTGGCAGTTCCCTAACTGCATCGGTGCTTTGGATGGGAAGCATGTTACAATTCAAGCTCCGAAGTTATCAGGCAGTTTGTACTGGAATTACAAACACTCATACTCCATTGTACTTCTTGCCTTAGTTGACCCATGCTACAAGTTCATTGCCGTAGACGTCGGAGCTTACGGAAAAAATTCGGATGGAGGTATTTTTGTAAACTCTAATTTTGGAAGAGCTCTGGAGAATCGCCAGCTCAATGTTCCCACGAGTAGAGCACTACCTGGAACAAATGTCGAACTGCCAATGGTAATTGTAGCCGATGAAGCCTTTCCTCTCAAAAGTTACATGATGAGACCTTATCCAGGAAAAGGTTTGACAGATGACAGGAGGATATTTAATTACCGTCTAAGCCGAGCCAGGAGGATTTCTGAAAATGTGTTTGGAATTTTAGCACAGAAGTTTCGCATATTCTTCCGACGGTTGCAAGGAAAACCTGAAAACACAACTACTTTAATACTAGCTGCTTGCGTCCTCCACAATTTCATAAGAGAAAATGAAGGAAGTAACATGGCAGAATTAAATGAAAGCAACGAGGGTATTGAGGGCAACTGCTTTCTTGAAGACCTACCACGTGTACGAGGAGGGTCAGCAAGAGAAGCGTTTTCTGTGCGAGACACATTCAAGGATTTCTTCAACTCTCCAGCTGGAAGTGCAGAGTGGCAAGTAAGGGCTGCACTGGCAGTATAATGCACCCAAGATTTAAGGGGTTTCTGCATAATATATCAATACATAGTGTAATATATTTTCATATTGATTTTTGCGCAAGTTGTAGTTAAAAATAAAATAAAGCTCACTTTCGTTTTTTTCGAATACCCGAAAATATGTATTTACCCTTTTTTTGCACAGGAAATGTTAGATATCTCAAAACCAACTTAAGATATCTAACTGAAATATAACCACTTACCTAGGTAACATAATGATACATCCTATGCATTATTAATACCTAGTCACTTTTCGATTTTTCTAACGTAATTTAAATAAATTCAAATTGCAAATGTTGTTTTAAAAACTATAATATTTATGAAAGAAATTTGAAAATATTATAGCAATATGAAAATGGATGGAAATTGAGTACTTTTAATTACCTACAAGAAAAATGAAACACAATACAATATATCACAGTATTTTCATAGCATATTAATTTTCATTGTCATCGTAAACACTAAAAAACATTTCAAATTTGTATTGCCAACTGTTAGAAATTGAAATTTAAGATTTCTTTTATGGTTTTCGCTACGCTCGCAGTTTAGTGTTTAAGCCATTATTTACCTCGACCTGCGACCTCGGCTTTAAGCTGTAAAACAAAATGAAGGAATATAAACATTTAACATACCTGGTGCTTTCAGTGTCTCGGTAATGATTTTCCACACCCTTTCCTTGTATTCGGCATTCCGATATTTTTCATCACTTTGATCGTACAGGACAGGGAATTTCCGCACTTCTTCAATAAGTTTTTCGCTCTCCATGTTGCACGAGCCAGCACCGTCACCGTCAAAAAATAAACTGAACTAGTCTGCGACGGCACGGCCTCGGCGCGGTCTCCGAGCACCACGACGGTGCTGACGCGGTGCGGTGGTGTGTGTCCTTACACGTTTGAATGCCTTGTTTTTCTTTCTCGCCGTAGCACGTCCAACACTCGGCAGTGTGTTGGCGCGGACACGGTGCGGATATGTGTGTCCCGGCCTTAAAGCGTCGAGAAGGGTGGCGTCCATTATCGCCACTCCGCACGGCGGCCCGCGGAATTCCCAAGGCCGCTCAGCGATATATAACGGCGCCTAGGCAGGACGATACAAGATGAGGGAGAGGGGAGAGGGTAGCGACGACCCTTGTAATCCGTCCAGGCACGCGCGGCATGCCTTACGTCAATGGACCGCACATTACGTAAATGACCGTAGGGGGCGCCAGCCAGCTACGAACCTGGCGCGCGTCGCGGTCCTGTCTGTGTTCGTAACAATATGTTTTAAAAATTAATAATTATATCTCCGTTTTTAATTAAGCGTAATGAATGAGATGAAGGTAAAGACTTAGCAAGAATAAGGTAAAAATTATGATTTATTATTAGTTTTAACCTTTACTATTTTTCTATATTCGACGTAAAAGGGGTGAAAACGTAGTTGATTTCCTTTAATGAAAAAGTCTTAATTTTGAAGCTAATCAAGTGGGATGTAAGTTATGTGGTATTATTTACTGACATGCAACATCTACCAACTCTTTCTTACAACATTCTGAAGTTCTACTTTTTAAAAGGTGAAATTTTAAAAATAGTGTTTTAACATTAAAATTATTTGATCACATATAACTTAATTTAAGAATAGGAAATGTTTAATAAACATACCTTAACCTACCTTCTCTTATTCACCATTTTCCGAAATATCACATCTTAAGTTGTAACAGGGGTTAATATAATATAAATAAAAAATATGAAATCTCTAAAATCAGTATTGGTAAAATTAATTTTAACTGAATATAAATATAACTTTATTATAATTGTTTTGGAGTCTACATCTGCGCTTAAAATAAAGAAAAGGGTTAAGTTTGGTTTTTCTTTGGGTAATAGTTATTTCCATATTTACTTAGTTCTTAATTTTTCCATTGGTATCCCTGTGGGAAAATAGGTGAAGGGCAAAATATATATATATATTTTTTATTTTGTTTAAATAATACTATAAGTCAACTATGATGATGTATAATAAATTTTGTATCTGTATTTTATATTTCAAATAAAGATGTGATTATATTAAATATACTTAAATAATGGAATGTATTTGTAATAAGGTAAAATGATTTAATAATTCTAAGAATATCTCTAACTATAGTGAAGGTAAGTTTCAGTGTAAACGATGGCATAAACTTTGTCAAAATAATTTAGGTGCGAGTTTAGGCAATTTTTTATAAAATGTCTACCTCGTGAAATGAAAAGGAGGTAAGTGTGATTTCATATAGGTAAAATATATCTTCAAACACTCTAAATCGGAAGTTTTAAAATCAAATAAATCTATACTAAAAACGGCCTACGCATAACAACTCCAAAAAATCATATTCAAACATTTATGGTACGTTATAAATATTTTATGAATCTGAATAATTATTTCGTCTCTTTATTCAATAAAAATGATTGTAATTAATCATATTACTTTTTTTAATAATACTCAGAAATTGTGCGAGTGAACCCGCGGGTTATTAGCTAGTAATTAATAATTTGCTGGTCTTAGCCACTCGGGGACGCCAGATGTCAGGTTGTATGTAACTACACCCGAAGTGCCACGAACCCGAGACTCTCGCATTATTACGGCCTATCCTGTACCCCGTGCGGGGCCGCTACGTGCACTACTGCCTAGGCATTATTCAAACCCGGGTTTTGCGCGAGCTAGCTCGTAGCCTCGTGCTCGTACCAGCACACTGCGCGGCTGTGCTGCTGTCTCTTCAGCGGCTGGCTGGTCGCTCCTTCGTTCTGTCCAACTCTTTACATATATTTACTATGTACCTAGGACGATCCCCGCACTTAGTGTTTGTTCCAACCTGGTCCTTCTCATTGTTACTTCTAATTATTACTTACATGTACTGCTTTCCAACCAATATAAACACTGTTGTAATTTTACTAAGCGTTTTCTTCAGTCAAGAAGGCGGTATCAGTGTCTTGTCACTTGAAAAATGTGTACAGCAAGTTTTGTTTGAGTTTAGTTCTGCGCATTTATTGACAAGAATAAGCGTTAGTAATAGATTCCAAACGTTTACATGATCAGGAAAATTAAATGATAAAACGGACGTTGTTTGCTAAGCAATTTTTCAGTTAAAAAATAATAAAACCAATAGTTTTTTTCCATGCAAATCTGTCATTGTAAGAATAAGCCCAAATGATTCAGATCACAATTATCTTTCTGTTTTCACACACACACAGACACACATACACATATGTGTGTGTATGCTTTTGTTTGTGTATAGTAATTTCATCGCATGTATTGAGAAGATTCAGGCACCATGAAAGGCAAAGCATATCATGAAATGGTATGTGCAACATATATGTACGCGTTTGATTGGAAATAAACAAGCCAATGGTTTTTAAAAAGTAATACTTGAGACTTTTTACATCTCAATGATACTAAAGACTTGGATAGACTAGGCATGTTTACTGATACTCGTCAGCAAGACTTATCTGTGCAAGAATATGTTGTCGCTAGCTCAAGAAGTTTCGGGGTAGGTTTTAATATTATTTTAGTGTAACATTGTTTTCTTGTTGGTTTGATTCGTTTTATGAGGTGCGGTCACTAGTCCCGCATATTCGTGGAATCCAACTTCTCTGGATTCGCCAATTCCCCCTCCCCCATTAAACAAAACGTTTTCTTATTTCACAGTTTTTTTCCGCGAATTTTGTTCATCACACGGTGCTTTTAAACAACTTCATGAGGTTGTTTGCAGGGGCGCATATCTGTAGGGGGAGGGAGGCGTGGCCCGAGAGATTTGCACGTGGGATTTAAAAGACACATGTCATCTTTGGATATGGTGCTCGTATGTTCTACACTGCCCATATTCTGGCTTGTATGCAAGCAATATGCAGAAAGTTTTAAAATATACGGAAAGTTATCCATAAAACATAGTTTTGACGTTTACGTTTGTCAACCCCGAATCAGAGTCACGATTTTGCAAGGGTTCCCCCTCAGTGAGGGTGTTCTTAATTCCAGGGGGTTCCGGGCCCCGCTGGGATATACTCTCATGGATGTCAGTGTTCGCAAACAAACATAATGGGTACCACTGCTACCACTTTTGAGAACTGAAGAATTTGGAGACTAATCACACGACACCGACTGTACCAATCGCAGACCTTGTCGAAACGAGCTCCTCTCCAGTCTTCCCCCCTCCCCTCCCGGGTAATTGTGAAGCGCCACCGGGCTCGCTTGTTTACACATGATTAGACTAATTAATATAATTACTGCAGAAGACCCCATGAGTCAGAATTACGGCGCGGGTGGAAAGCGGGGGGATTAAAGGAACCCAGGGGTTGGAGCGATGCTAAAGAGGGCCGGAGGTTGAAAGGAGGGGATTGGTGGAGAAAGGGGGAGATCTTGTTTGGGTGCACCGCTAGGGAAGGGTTGCGCAGGCAATTAGCCAAGGGCGTATCACCGGCGTGTTAATTATTAACCACCCGCACAGGAACTGGTTAAGATGATTAACGGTGAGGTTTTCCCCGGGAGGCACGCTAGGCGAAGAGAAGACAACGCTCTACCGCGAAGCTATGCTTTGTGTCGCGAGCGTGATCAGACGAGGGACGCCATCGCCAGGGCGGCCTGCTTTGGCTTGGCCTCCCCTCCAATCCCCCCTCCTCACCATACCCCAACCCTGTGAGACGTCATTATCCGCGGAGTCTTCGTCTCGGCCGGGTTCCAGTCTCAAAGCGAGCGTCTTGCGAGTCGCCTGGAGGGACGTCCGTGCTCTCGCACGAGCTTCAACAACCGAGAGACTAGAGTGCGCAAAAATCCAACTATTTTAACAATTGGTTATTCGACAATCGATTCACTGGAGAGAAATCTTATGATGCTCTATAAACCTGACCACTGTTTTTTTCTTTACATCTATATATATATATATATATATATATATATATATATATATATATATGCACAGAGGCTTAGGTATATGGTACTTCAAAAAGCTTTAATTTTTTTTCCTTGTTTATAAATTTCACACCACTTTTCACGCCACTTATACTCGAGATTATATAGTGTCTTAAATCTAAATGTAAACCATACGAAACATACGCTATTGCTGGTTACGCTGTATGCCATGATAACAGTTGATTATACTTTTTATTGTTTAAAAAATAATATTTTTATCTAAGTTTGAAAGTTAGAACATAGATGCAATAGAATCTGAAGAGGCTAGTTAGCATAATTTGCAACCAACAATGGCGTATGATCAATAAAACATCTTAAATCAATTGTACCTATTGCGAGAACCAATGAAAGAATGTACCTTACTAAACAATTAAATTATCGTAGCTGCATGTGAGAGAAATTTTGTAATACGTTAATTTAAAAAACTTAACTCATTAGGCGGTAAGAGAAAAAAATAGCTCAATCATTGAAACATGGTGCAAAAATATTTTTTAAAAAATTTGTTTTGCAGGGTGGAATCTCAATATTGGATTTATTAATTTTTTATCTCGATTAAAACATTTTTTCGGACGTTCGCCATTGCTTGTTTACACTGCATGTCGCAAAGAAGCTTCAAGAACGGACATGGGCTAACTATGTCTTGTTTTCTGTGTGTTTGTGTAATCATCTCTCTGTCCGCTCTAAAGGTTTCTCTCTGACGCACATTGTAACCCAGCAATGGTGTATGTCAAAAACAAAAATGTTTTGTATCAGCCTTTCCCGTTGCAAGGACAATCAGAGCTGTTACTTGCTCGGCTGGGGCGGGTTCGCGCTGCCGAGGCCCGCCCCAGAGCCTGCCCCGGGGACCGCGCCCAGATCCCTCAGCCAGTCTCCTGTTCTGTGAGGCTTTTAACAACCGCGCTGCACAGTTAACATATTGTTGTATTCTTGGAAAATATTTACCAAATAAAATTAAAGTACGAGAAAAATGATGTCAATTCTACACCATAATTATAGAGAAATTACAATTGTGTTATAATGGGATCAGTTACCTGTTTTCACTCGAGAACTGGAACGATAGACATGCTATTCGAAATTAACCGATTAACCCACCGCTAGTTTGTAGTTACAGTTTTTAAGATCTGCTGACAACGCTGTGTTGTGGTTAGTTTGCCATGGGAATATATGCTACAACACTTTACATTTGTTCGGTAAACACGCAGTAGGAAAGTTGCAATTACACGATCAGGGTAATATTACATAATTTGGTAACCCAACGTTCTAAATTCAGGAAGCTATCATGTACTTATTTACACGCTAGGTTTTGCTGACGGCAAGCACTACAAATCCAAATACAAATGTCTGGTTCGTGTTTAACATGAGTGCCATCTATGGGCAGTGAGCGCAACTTCTCGAGTCCATTGTCTATGGTATGAGTGCCTACATAAGTCCTTTATTAATACAAAATCCTTTTGTAATAGTACTGTTACTATTCTTGTGATTGTACAGAAGACATGTTTACAATAAACATGTGCAACTTTACAAACATACTTTTACAAATATACTTAAGTTATATTACATTTTATATAGTGTGTGAACCTGGTTTGATTCCTGGCTGCGTCCTGAAGTGTAACATCGGTGAGACGTGTAGCACGATAAAAAATAATGCAGTGGTGAGCCATGGTACTTTTTTTGTATCATCCTAAAAATAAATTTGGCGTCGTCGTTGCAAAAGTACTTCAAAATGGACGATTGACGTTCATTGTAATATAAATGCAGACCCATACGTCACATCACGATGCCAGCAAGCAAGAAGACACGGACGGACCTTAAACAACCACGTGGCAAGAGAAGTATTGACCGGATGAGTCTGAATGGGACCGACAAACTTCAGCTGCAGGTTCATCACGGGAAAAAAATTGAAAACATTTACAGGATTTGTGATTTAAAGTGCTTCCCAAAACTGATGTACGCCTTTGGATGTTGGAGGGGAAAAATTGGATTATTACAAATATTAGAAAAAGTATGTATAAAGGAACACTAATTTTGGGGTCATGTTTAATGAAATAAAGTTATACAACAATCGTAAAATTGTCCTATCGTTAACTGATTTCATTTAAATAATTGAAGGTAACAACATGTGACAAAACATATTGGAAATAAGTGTGTTTACATGGCTATTGTCTCGACCCGTAAAGACTTTACGTTGAAAATATCTTACACATTTAACTTACGTTAAAATTTTACATTCCAAAATTTTGAAAATTAATTCCCTAAGCTGAGGAAAAAAAAATTCATTGCTATGGGGCATCCCAATTAAGGAGAGTTTGCCAAGTATAAAATGCGATCTGGTACAAATAGCTTAATGTTGGTGATGATCATAAATTATTAGTCCTGCTGGTATCTAAAACGAAGTAATTCATGCCATTTGCTTAGTTTCTTTAGCAGACCCCCAAAATGTCATGGAGCTAGGAATTGTCAGGAGATGGCATGATGTGAAGTCATTTCTTACCTCCCCATCACCCGAGTGATACGCCTGTAACATTTAGGAAATGATTCTCGACCACGCCTGATAATGTTAATTTATAACAATTTAGAATTTTCATCATAAAATACATTTATGCTTCTTGAAATCAATGATTCAATGATGAATTTTGATTTAATACAATATCTTGGACATACGCCATTGCAATTTTTCACTGTTGGTCACGGAAAAAAATCAAGAAGGCAAATTAATAATTTAAAAATGGAAACATAAACTCACACAGAACAAGCCAAAGTCAACTGATGTCAGACATATAAACCCAACGATAAACCTAAAGAGGTATTATGGATAACACAATGACGACAGCACAGACGAACCCATTTAAACTTAAATATCATGTGTTGGTTAAACCTATTTAGGTTCATGGTTGGGATTGTCTGTTTGACATCAGCTGATTTTGGCTTGTTCTCTTTGGGGTTATGTTTACATTTTTAGTTCGTAATTTTCTTTATTCAATTTTTTCCATGACAAACAGTGCAAAATTGCAATGGCGTATGTCCAAGAAATTTTATTAAATCAAATACATTTAGATACATAAAGTACAGTAATTTGAAACTGTTTCCACAATGCAAACACAACACTTCAGCCAATGATTAAGGTGTCTCACAAACATGGCGCAGGCCATGACCTTGACAAGAAGTGGCTTCACGCAGTGCCCTTGTAGTGGTACATGTGTGGCCGCCCCTGCGAAGAGCCACAAGCCAAGACAAGAGATGTCCGACCAACACGCCGTTTCCGCAAACTGCGACGTAGAGAATAATATTGCCATACAATACGCAATAGCTCGTTAAGAACATCGCATTCATCCTATAAATTGTGGTAGCGACCTCAATTGTTTTTATAATTAAAATGGATAGTGTTTAGTCAGTTGTTCGTAATACAGACAGGCGACTAAGTGCAGTATTTTCAGTTTTATAAAAATTTACTCTCTATCAGCTACTGTACACTACCGCACAAGTAGGCACTCCAACGCCCTCAGTCATTTCTACGAGAAGAGAAACATCTTTGAGCCACAGAAGATAAATTATTTAATACTTTTGACAGTTTCATTGTGGCACGAAAGGATATCAATTTATTGTAATCTCATTCTACTTTGTGAATTTGTTGAAGCTTTTTTTTTTTTTTTTTGGTCTTCGGTCTAACTGTAGGATCAGTCAGCATTCTCCTGGGGACGAATTGTCATGAGAGTTATCTCTGTGGACATAAAACCGTCATATATATATATATATATATATATATATATATATATATATATATATATATATATAACACCATAAACTTTGCATAGTGTGATTACATCTGATCTCAATTAGTCGTCAGCCTGGTTTCACTCGTTGCTCACACAAATCATACGTTGAAGTATCGCGCCACGGTTGCCGGCTTGGTAATTTAACTTTTCCACGCACTCTGGGATCTCAACACGTGATCCGTCTGCTCGCCGATAAGGGGGGTAGGGTTTAAGGGGAATGTGATTTGTTATTTCCGAGCCTTCGTTGTGAAAGGGGGGCGGGAGGAAGGTCTCCAGCATGGAAGTAATAACCGCATCATTGCAATCATCAATCACACGGTGCCCACCTTCCTCTACCTCTCCACGGGGTTGGCGGGCGGTCTGCGGGGGTTGTGGCTCACACGGCTGCTTATCGCGTGGTGTCCGTCGACACCCCTCGCGGGTCCTGTCCGCCCCATTGTAATCGTGTTTAAAGTGAGGCGAATATCCAGTCCATCCATCAACCCCGGTGCAGCCTAGCGCCGGGACACCAATCCCCCTGGATCAGCTTGTCGACAGGGTCAAGTGACAGCCGGTTAGGGGGCTCGAGGTTGGTATCACTGCTGTACAGGCGCGCAAGAAGCGGGAGGGGGTAATTTGCTCCCCTCCCTCTGTAACCCCCCTCAACATCAGTGCTTCTCACGTCATCCCCACCACTCTCTCTCTCTCTCTCTCTCTCTCTCGACGCTCCCCCTCCAACCCCCTCCGCGAGTTGTATTAATTAGTCCGGCCGGGGTCGGCTCGAGCGGCCCCTTAATTGGGAGAGCCCGTCAGGTCGCCGACCTTGATTCCTCCGGCGGTCGACTAACGACCCCTCCGCGGAGCGCATCGTCGTCGGCAGCTACGGACTGGAGGTCGTGACCCGCCGTCGCTCCCTCCTTCCACTTCTGCCAACTTGAGATAGAGACTTGTTTCATTAAATATGTTGGAAAATCCTCGTCACCTTGACTTTTCCTTTAAAAAGTAAGCCTATTAATTTGATCGTTTTTTATTCTCTGAAATAAAAATATAGTTCGTACGTTATTCCCTTCATTTCTTCCAATTGCAACTGTATCACTTACGTGAAAAAGTGAGAATAACAAACGGGAAAAAAACTTAGTTAACCTCTGATTTTCTTTAAATACCATCTTGGACCTCTCAAGTAATTTAGCTACACAGAATCTCGTGAAGAGGTGAATTCAAAAGCCAGCGGGAATAAGGAAATTGTTTTTTTTTTTTTTTTAAATATAAGTACGTTTATACGTTTTAGAGCGATAACATATTTCAAGCTCGATGTTAAAAGCAAAAGAAAACAATGTTAAAACTCTCCTAAGGCTTGGCTTGTAAGCAGACTTAATATTCGAAAATAATTTTTCTGTAAATTAAGGTATACAAGGCCCAAATTTTTGTTTAATCAAATGTTACCCTTTTGCAGTGAGGATTGGGGGTACCAAAAAAAAATTCGGACAAATGTTTTTTAAAGTACGACTTTTCAATAAAAAAAAATTACTTCTACCCTTTTGGTTAGATTTTGCTCATTATCGAACTTTATCGACATTAACTATTTCTTTTGGATATGTATCAGCCTGTAAGTAATTTATGCAAAAGTACGTCAGTTATCGTGTACATAAAATGTTACGTATGCATCAACTTTTGAGTTGATTATGGTTTTGGGGTCTAGGGCCAATTAAACGGAAAATAATTTAGAGATTCTTTTAGAAGTCTCGCAATGGCAGCGGCTGCGAATCATCGAAATATACCTAGCAACAGCGATAGCATTACATAATTAGTTTAACAAAGGACACGAATGGGTGTATTTTGAGAGATACAGGGCGTCCGGCGAGTGTTGAGCGAGTGCTGAGCGGGGAACCGTCGCAGATAAGAGCTGTGTAATTAGGCTACGCTTCGATGATTAATTACAGCCGCGTCTCCCCGCCCAGAAGGGGTGGAACAGAAAAGAGGGGTGTGAGCGAGTAATAGTCACGGTTTCCTGGAACAAGCGGTTGAGGGCGGGACTTCCACCCCTTCTTTTCGATTGAAATACGATTTTGGAACACAATTTCTTCATTTATAATTTTTCTGTAAACAATTTCATGAACGATTATTTTGCTCAATGAAAGCTCTTCAGGGATCATTCTGGCTGCTAAACGACGGTCCCGTAGAACACAAGCGCGAACTATTTCCACATTTTCAACGCAAACAGAAGTTGAATGGTGTCCTGAACCAGAGTCGTCTTTGAAATCTTCTCGGCTATCCCGAAACCTTTTCAACCAATTTTTGGCGGTTGGTTCCTCAGAAAATCGTCTCCATTAATTTGGCTTAGTGCCTCAAATATTTTACGTCTTCTGTTTTTACCTAGTTTCGCGAGAAATTAAATGTTGACTCGCGGCTCTTCATCAAAATAAAGCTCCATACCGACGACACGTGAGAAAGAGTGAAGTTTGGAGAAGCATGACAACCCAAGTGACTCGCAGAGTGGCCTTGAGTGGAAACACCGATCATGCGCCCCTCCCCATCGCCCTGAGGCCTTCATTGGAATTATTTATACGAACTTTCCGGACACCCTCGTACACAGTTGTGTTGCGCTCATGATGCATGGGTCCCGTCCGTTTCGGAACTCCCTCCCGAAGCCTCCGCCATTAACGCGGGGCGAACCCCTGTCGGGCATTCTGGGTCTCGTTTCTCGTTTCGTTGCGGTGGATGCGCCGTTTCCTTCCGTCTTGCTTCTCTCTTGCGCCCCTCCTGCAGGGACAGGGATACGCCCTTTCTTCTGGCGCGCGAGGAAAGATTACGTCGTGAATCGTCGTCCACAGGTTCGCCTGAGATATTGCCCCAAGACGCGTGTAAGGAAGGGGGGGGGGGTGATACGTCGAGAAGTAAGATAGTTAAGGTTGCCTTCCCTTTCCCTCCACGTCTTCCCCGCGAGACCGTGTTTTCACGGGTGATTTCCCTAGCGAAAGACGAGACATTCCTCGTATGTCATCTGTTCTTGGCTTCCTCCGGCGAATAGCGTGGACTTGGGGGCCCGCCCCTTCTGCAATTGATATGTCGCGAGGAAGAAGGTGGAGGGAGGGGGGAAGAAAGTTACTGACTGCAATGTTCGTCGGCCGTGACTGCTGTGATATCGCTCCCCGTCCCCACGGACTGGAAGTAGTCGAGGCAACTGATATAGTTGGGTGTGACATTATAAATAGATCGGAAGGGCGCGAGTATTGCGTCTAACTGACCTGGGACCGATGACTTGGAACAAGCATGTAGGTGTGTTTCTTATCATGGCGTTTAACGACACCTTCCCATTGCGTTTGCACCCTTTCACCGGACACTGAGATTGGTAAAACCAGTCACCTTACTACTAGTATTCACATCGATCATAAACATCTTACACGTTTGACTAACTAGCATGTTTTCATTGCGCCGTTTCTTAGTTTTATACTATACTAGCTGAATTACCCGGTGTTGATGGCTATGTAATATAAGAAACTTTACAACTGAATTTTTAGTCTTTAGGAAATATACTTGAAAAAAGGGTATTTTTTTTTTAATTTTTAACGCCACCACCAAATTTGAAAGCCTGTATGTCTTATAGGTCCTAAGAATTTGTGATGAGTGAGTCACTGCGTGGTATATCACTTCATTCAAACTTTACCAACCCTTTTCACTCCTTTAGGATTAGAATTTCAAATCTCTAGGTCCACGGGTTTCGGCTGTGCGTTGTCTGTCAGTCAGTCAGTCAGTGTTAGAGTATTATTCAGTAGATAATACGTACTACTTTTAATAGGATTCTGAGTTATGATTCTAGCTTGCTCCCAACTAGCATCAGGTGCTAGTATTCAAATTGGCACAAGTACATCGTCTTGTCTGAACGACGATGATATCGACTCCTGCAACACGTATTCCAACGGAATCTTCTCGTCGCGTGCAGTGAGCCGAACATTCTTTAATCGAGTTCGAGACTTTAGTCAGTGGAAGTCCAGTGGTGGGAACGTCAGTGGTCTCTGGAGTAATCTGTTATCTTGCAGTTAGTCCAGGGACCCATTTCAATTAAGTACGAGTTGTAACTGACAAATTAATTTTTATAAGTTTGTAAAAGATATTCCGGTTTCAAGTGTTCAACAAAGTATTCTCTTTAACGTGTAATTACAGTTGAATTTCTCTGAGGTTACATGTGATTTATTTACTTGCAGTCTACCGGAAAAAAACCTGTTTTATTGATTATTTAAGTATAGCAAACTTGTAACAGTTGATTAGTAATTTGCTCTGAATATTAATACTTTTACTAGAGTGTATATATGGTTTTGTTGTAGATAATAATAAACCACGTTGGTGAACACTCTGAGTATTTACTCTTTAATATGACCACTCTGTCGAATGGAGATTCTTTGATTATTTTGAATTGTTTCTGGGCGCTACTCTTATGTAAAACTTAACTTCGTTATCAGGATAGGATGTGTAGTGTAATACATAAGAGAAAGAAAATAATATAACACTTCAGATCTAGGATTGGTACAAGAGTAAGAACATGTAATAGGGTCATTAAAAACAAACATATACACTGTAAAGTAATAATAGAATAAAATATAGTTAAACAAATAATCTTTAATCAGACAAAAATATAGATAATTATTGGTTTGACGAGTGGTATACTCTTATGTTTTCAAATAAACAGGAGATATGTTGCACACATGATAAAACACAACAAAAGTTCATAAATTCAAATTATCGTGTCTGTTGCTTTCACTCTAGATCGAATTTAGTGTGTCAAAATATAGTTTATTATCGACGTCATTTAATTTAATTTAGTGTACCTCGGCTGAATTCAGTGTGTAGGTATGGTAGAACATCATGAGAACTCCGTCTCATTTCACCTCTGGGTTAGAAGTAAGAACGTGTAAATCGGAATGGTAATTGGCTTAAAAATTGTTTATCTCTGCAGGGCTTTACTGTGTTCGACACAAAATTCAATTTTTATATGTATGTTGGTAAGATCAAATTACGTTTATGCAGAAATACGGTCCGTTCAAAATAGCCTTATGAGTCAATTTTACTCACGGTAATTTCACACCTAATTACACATCATATAGGATGTGCCCTATATATATTACATATAATTATGTTTAAACGGCGATTAAAAAAATCCCTTCAACTGGATGATCTGTTAAGCTCGTAGAATTATCAGATTTTTAAGGGGATTGCAACCCAGGCTGTCTAGCCAACGCCGTAGTCATTCCAAACTTTTTTCTTAACTTAATTAAGGACGCTTATCTTAAGCAACATGGCCTCTCATTGGCCGAGACACAAAGATCGTTGACTTAATTAACACATCAAAACAAAATACAGACATTCAACAATACATCTTAAAATACTAAAATGTCTCAAATTTAAAACGTGATTTTTCAACAATGAAAGTTCTTTTATGCAAATTACATGCAAAAAGTTCAATTTGCCGTTTAAATAATTTTTTTCCTAGAGGGGTCTTGCTAATTGAGGCCTCAAAGTCACTTGGGCTACGCCATAGAGTGTAGCACTCGTAGATACGTCCAATAAACAACAATAGAGCATAGACATAAAAATGTAAACAAATAATAATAATAATTAAAAAAATGTTATTTATAATAAAAAAAATACACTTTCTGTGCATGGGATAGTCATGTAACAGCACACTGTATATTGTTTCCCTACATATTTCACACTTTAGATAGGTTAGATTTATGAATTTGCTAATAATTAACTTAGTAAATTAACATGTGTATGCTGCAATTAAACAACAATAGCTGTTACCGATAAAATTTAATTCAGTTGTCAATTATTGCTAGTTCCAAGTGTTCATACTAGTGTCTCACATAACCAGGGACCTACGAATTTTGGGTGATTAAATTATACGTACGCCCTTGTACACAACTGAATCATTTACATGTTGCTGACAACTTTTAAAAATCCATGTGAAATTCCTGTTCTTAATAATTTATAATTACAATTAGTTTTTTTTCCCCAAAAAGAATTGATGACAGGATTTTTACCTTCGTTTAACAGGCCCCAGAACTAGCGGGAGCGGAAACATCGTGACTGAGATCTGGCGTGCGGCGAGACTTCGGCAGTCGAACAGCGGGCCAATTAGCAGCAGGCATCTGCGCGCGGCGCTCGTGTCAGGGACGACGCAGGCCGCTCGGCTGCCGCTAATCCCGCCGTCAAATGACCGCAATCGAGGCGGTCGATAACCGCGACCAGCGCTCGGATGTGAAATCGGTCCTACGATTGATTACGTGATGACGGCAGTTACCTCGCAATTTTTTCCCTCCCCCCCCCCCCCTTATGAAGAAAGATGGTGTGTAGAGGGGAGCGGGGTGGGATCCGGTAGCGATTCATAGCTACTCGTGTTGCAGCAAAAGTGGCCCGTTTGATCAGCTCTGTTTACGGGCGAATTCGAAAGGTAAATAGGCCTATCGTGTGCACAAATACTGCACGTTTCATTCCTCTTGCTATGGCAAAATAACGCTAGCACTGGAACTGATAGGCGATGAAATGGCGCAGATGATGAATGCACAGCGTGTGTACTACAGTGACTTACCACCTAGTCAGGGATGTTTTTGTGTTAGTGAGATGGAATAATAAGTTCCACGCTCGCTGGTGTTGCTAGCGCTACATCGCCTCGATGCGCAAAATTGCGGACTAGCGCGCAGTCTTCCCGCGTGCATAGGGCAACAGTGATATTTGAGTCGTAACCATAAGATTATAATGGTGAGGAAATGAGTTGTGTGAGTGCTTTCATGAATCTCTACCAGGTGCTTCATACGTAAAATTATTTGGAAAACACGCATTTTAGCCATTTTGAATCTTATAAAAATACAGTTTAAAAAGAAATGCGCAAACAGAACTACTAATCCACCGTTGGGGTATTCTTAAATGATCTTTGTAAACAGACAGCACTCGGATATCTTGAGCAGTTTTCAAATCGCGTTTTTTTTTAATTTTTTCTGAAGCTCTGAACACCGTCTGTGTGCCCGGGTGAACGTGGTCTTAAGGCGACGAGGTCTCAAGTTCATTGTGTGCTCCGAAGGATGAATACCGTCGAAGCGCCATAAATCCAGAACCCTGATGAAAATTCCGGAAATGAATAGGGTAAAGTTACTTATCAAAACATATTCCTTGACATATTTTTGCCTTATAAACTTGTCATTTTACTTTCTTATATTTAGTTAATTTATATTCTTAAAGGTACACAAGTGCTAGTCTACTTCCGAGGCACAAGCGGATGAAGATATAAGTTTGGTGCAAGATTCCGTGTTTGAAACCCGGGTAGGGCTTAAATATGTGTGATGATTTTTAATGTCGCATTAGGTTTAGTTCTCCTCCCCCTTTCCTAACACCTCTTCCAATTGGCCTATCTGTTATTAAACGCGGGCGTTAATTACGACAGTAATACTAGAATATAAACGCTGTATTAACATGTTTGTAACCAATCTGGCTCAAAATTAGGCGATTAAAACGTGAAGTATCAGGTTTATGTTTCCGCCATGACCTTGTCTACGGGTTTCATAAGCGACCGAGCATTGTGGAACATTCTGCGTGATTACCGGCGTTGCTGCTGAACCGCGCGCCCTTGTATGGCAGGAGTGATTCATGACTGAGTGCCCTCCACAACCTCCCCCCTCTCTGGAAAAATGTGGTGCTCCATCATTTCTTGGAGCGGAACTCGCCGTTCGACTCGCTCGAAAGTTGTTGTTCCTCCCCCGTCCCCTCATTTCCCTTATCGAGAACCCGGCGCGACGCCCAGCGGGCGGGTAATGAAATTAGAATGACCCAGCATTTTCCATTTTGATTACAATTGTTTGCGTGGGTGGAAAGAGGGAAGGGGGTGGTTTTGGGCGGGGTAAGGCGAGTCTGGTCATCTTCCCCCTCCCCCTCCAACACCCAAACCCTCTACCGCTAAATCGCATCGTCAGAGGTGTTCGTATCTCGTGTACTAGGTGCTTTAATTCCCCCCCCCCCCCCCTTTTGTGTAGGGTTTGCAAACTCCGTAAAATATCCCCCACCCCATCTCACCCCTTTGCAACCCCCACTCCCGTGCGGCGGGGGAGACGAGGCCACGTGACCTCCCTCTAGGGCCGGTGAGTCGCTCCCTCTGGCTGCTAACGGGATTACCGGATGACGTCACTCGTTCTTCTCCCCAGAAATTACTACATATCGCAACAACAGCCAAAAAAACAAACAAAAAACATTTCTTCCTCCAAACGCGGAGTTTCCGCGAGTTAAAATCCATTTCCAAGCCAATCCTGGAACCGTTACTTACTCGAGGCCTGCCATGTTGCCGATTCTCTTAAACGGCGTCTTTAACAACCAGGCTGACGAGACGACAACACCGATGAATTACAATTGAATGCACTTCACGGATCAGTTGTGTAATTCATCATTGTTACTCACACACTTATACAAGTTATAATTATGCATAAACATATAAACATAGTAAATATTTAAATCCGCTAGTGTTTTGGATTACGTCACTTTCGGTGGACATATTGTGTTACGTCATCTTCAGCGACCACTTTGGACTTCAATTTCCGCAGCCATCTTGGATTATTATCCTTTTCCATTTTTCCTATTTCTTGTCTACCAATTTGGATTTCCAAATGTACATTTTATTTTATAAAACTTGTTAAAATTATTTTTATTTATAAATCTTTAATTTTTAACTAATTAAATTTATTGAAATACGTCATATGTTTTTTCATGATGGTTATGACAGCTTTTTACTAAAGAAATAATTTATTTAATTTTTAAAAGCATAGTATTATATATATTAGTCAATATTAAATTAATTGTCTCATCAGTGTGGATAATATTATATTATTTATTTGATTAAATAAATTTAACAATATAATAACTTTTTCCATTACACGAATTCACATAGTTAATTAGTTAATTTAATTATTAACACTTTCCTTCCCACCAGCTTATATAGTAGGACCAGAAATGTTCCAGAGCTCTCACTCA
This sequence comes from Bacillus rossius redtenbacheri, assembly GCF_032445375.1. Lineage (NCBI taxonomy): Eukaryota > Metazoa > Arthropoda > Insecta > Phasmatodea > Bacillidae > Bacillus > Bacillus rossius. The sequence continues at coordinate 180,250,019 of NC_086330.1, read as the reverse complement.
CAGGTAATATTTTGTGAGAATTATACTGCTAGACTCTTCTAAGTAGGAACGTCTTAAAGTGTTTATGCATGTGTGTTTTAAAAACTACATGGTTTCAGTGTCATATATTTAAAGGGTTGAGTCTTTTCCAGTTTCCCTCTTCTTCGAGACCATTGTAAGTACTTTTGAAATTTTTTACTCGTTCTTTCATCTAGAAATAATCACTTCATTTTCTTTGAAACTGTAAAGTAGCCTTTACTTTAAACCTTGAAGGGGGAATTTCTAGATAAAATAAGTATCTCAGATAAATTTTAAATAATGGATTAGTAGCAATTAAAAATAATCCAAAAATCCCAAATAATAAAATTTGTATTAAAAACCTAGCCGAAAATGTTAAGTCAACACAATCCAATATAAACAAAAATTAATCGACTCCAAATCGCCCGTGCATGCCCGTGCATGAACATGTATGGAGTCGTAATTAAATACACAAGTCTTAAAATTTAACACTTATATCATTGGTATTATATAATTCCTACTGAAAACTTTTTTTAATTTTAATAAGTAATGACTTTTTAATTTTACACTGACGCGAGGTATTATTAAAATAAAGTTAGGAGTTTAGACAGCCCAAGAAGGTTTTTATATATTACATTTCTGGTTCTGACATGAGAAAATAGAGATGTTTTATTTTTAAAATCGCCTACATCATAAGTTACAATTAGTTAAATGCTTAAATTTAGTGAAGTTGGAATGTAAATTTGATTAAATATCCTTATAATTAACGTTTTTTCTGGAGTTATTCCAGTGACAAAATATTTGTGATTTTTTTTAGAGGTTTTTACGAACTTTCTATGGAATTACAGACTTTTTACGCCCATATGTATGAGATTCATTGATTTATCGTTCAGCAACAACTCGTTAGCAGAATTATCTCGTACTTACATTTCACTGATTCAAACTCTGATTTCGAGATTTAAGGTGTAGTTTTTTTTTCCCCTGAATATTTTATAATGTAGTAGTTCAGAGGGATTTCTACAATGATTTTGATACTGGAAAGAAGTCAGTGATTATCAGAAATTGGTACGAATAGTTGGCTGTCAGAGAGACATTATTACTTGCCGAATTCGTTAGTGTCAAAAATAACCACTATATATACACACATAGTCATTACTTTCGTACTTTTTCCTGGTACATAAATCGTTCTATTTAACCTAGATTACCAAACATCAGATTTCAAGAAAACGCACTAACTCCTCATCCCCCTCCAAAATTAACCACATGATATGATTGTTTAAGGGGGAAGGGGGTTAGATAACTTATTTTATGCTAACGCTTTGTCGGTATTAGACCCCACGCGTAATGGTCAGGGCAGTAAAATTTTACGGCAAACAAAATAAATTTATCAGGAACAATAGTTAAGGCCCTGTCACACTGTGAACACCTTCCAATGTGGTTTGTAAAATTGCTGGATGAATGTTGGCTGGACTCATTCAATCAGAAACGTGCTCAGTGAAAACGTTATTGGCGTACGTTTCTGTCACAACAATTCTTCAACATGAATGCCGTATGGAATTTTGAATGTAAAATGTGTATAAAAATTTATAAAATCACCGAAAATTAATTGAATTTTGTAACGTGATTAATATGAGTTTAATGCACAGAAATATTAGTTTTAAAGTGCACGAACATCAGAACAAGTACAATATTTACATCCAGCACTGTTATGCATTATTTAATTTTAAAAATCAATTTAAATTTAAAAGTTTGATATAGCTGAAACCAAAAATAATTCTGAGTTATGATTTAAAACACATTAGATGTATTTTGTCCAACTTCATTCATTCAGCTAGTGTTATCCCTCCAACTCTGTTATCAAATATTATATTCGGAAAACAAATCGTGACAGGGCCTTAACTAATGCGGCAGTTGTGCGCACTGTTCACCTCCGCTGCGGCCTCTCTCCGGGACTTGGACAGCTCCTGAGGTACGGTCGCGGAGAACAGGGTCGTCTCGGTCCGCGGAGCAGGGGGGTGAGGTGGGGCCCGCTCCAGATGTAACAATGGAGGGTCGGGCGGTTAAACCTCGTTCTCCTCCCTCACTCGCAGCTTCCACGAGGCTAGCAGTTACCTCCGCCACTTCCCGCGGTGCCATGCTCCCCCGTCCCCCACCCACCCCGCCTGCCCTCCAGCGCTTCTCCAGACGGGCGGCTAAGAAGCTTTCTGACCTTCCTGACCCCCACCCCTCCTTTCCTTATCGGCCGTCGCTGCAACTCTCTGCCGCTCTGCGCTGCTCGTGCGCCCGGACAACCGGCGAGCCACGCGCCTCGCCAGCTGGCATTTATATACATTTTGCCAAAATTTTCTTTTTGAACTATTCATCTCGGTTGTTGGCATACCAAGGCATGAGTAATATCTCCCAGACCTCCTATACCTTGTTGTGACCACATATTTACTTGCAGGCTCCAGTATGTAAGCGCCGCGAGGAAACAACTGATTATTTCACGCGGGCGACTGCAACCTTCATGATAATCACACCAGTTCACATTGTTGACTTCAACAAGAGCACAAAGCTTAGTTCTAAGCCACGTTGAACAAAAAAAAATTATGTATATATCACGGAAGCTGTATTTGAAGCGGTATCAAAATATATGAAATTGCAAGATGGCCAGGCCTTATAACCTAAACGACATTACTTTGCTTCAAGAGTTATTACTGTAAATCCGCCATGATAGCTCTTTCACATTTCGTGTTTCGTCACAAACTTTGTTACTAGATATTCGCTGAGCGAAGCGGTAAAAAGGCGCAAAATGTTCATTACAATGATAACTCACGTGATATTTTATAGCTGGCATATAATACAAAGTATGTATTTTTGGTGATAAAACTAGGGACTAAGCATGACATGCAAGATAGCCTTTGAAATAAATGTACAGTAATAAAAAATGTAAGACTCAACCGCAACTGCGGGTTGTCTTATGTTTAGTGCTGATTACACATCTCATTACGAAGAAAATTTTCGAAATCGGGTCTCTAGAACCAAGTTGATATACTTAACACGGCTGTAGAAATACAAAAAAAAATTCTTCTAATAAGTGACCATAACACAATCAGACACACATGCATTACTTTCTAAAATATCAGATAACGCGTAGAATATATCTGGCAAAAAATTAATAGCAAAAGTAATGTTCAGTGTTGATACAGTGAATCATACCTAGGCATTGCAATATACCAACATTATTATTTGAAAATTAAATAATTCAACATGTGTGAAGTTCAGTCTGTGCTCTATATGGTCAAATTTGTTGGAAACGTTTTTTTCAGACTTCATAAATGCAATGTAATCCACTCATTCGCACTATACAGAATCATGTAAGTAGGCTTCTCTGGCACTCAGCTGTGCTATTGGTTTGAAGAGGCCCAGAGAACTTCTACGTTTACTAGGCCTCAACGTCACGCCTCGCTCCAAACCCCCCCCCCCCCCCCCCCGTAACCTCTCCCCCCCCCCCCCCCCCTTCTTTCCACTCCAGGGTTTGTGACGCAGCGTTTCTTTTCCCCTTCTCCCCGCGCTGCGATGGTGGCGCCTCCAGTGACAAGTCGATGTGCGGCCGAGGCTCGTCGCCTCTGGGCCTTTTTCACCTCTAGCTCTCGTTGGGGTCGGTCGTGCGTTCGATGGCGGTTGTCCACTCTCTCGTCTGGTCGGTAATGTATTTGGGTGCTTTGATTGTCCGCGAGGTGACCGTGGAACTTGCGTAAAGTAAATCGTGTGTTTCCATTATCTAACTGTAACGTTCTTTGGGCTGTCACCTTCTGAAATTGTCTTTCGCTCCTTTCATGGAAACACACGTAGCTTACCGACCTGGGTGCTGCAGGATGGTTTTGCGTTGCCATTCTTTCTGCCTTTTTTTCCCGTGCCCCTTTTGTAAAGTGTGGTTTTCATTAGCCGCCTGGCTGGCCACCCCTTCCCCTATTTGATTACCCGGTATGGGGTCGCGGGCTCTACTGGTTCTGTCGCACGTGTACGAGACGTCTGTGTGCACGTCTTAAAACCCGGGTTTTCTTGTTTTCGTGCAGCGTGCTTAATTTCTGGGTACGTTTCCTTCCCCGACGGTCTCAAATTACGTTGGGCCTTACCATGCCGATTCCAACATTCTAGAGGAGGGAATTGGTCCGAGAGTAGGTGCTCACTGTAACTTAGTTCATTTATGCTCGCATTTAACTCGCCCAGTAGTACCGCTTGTGACGCACGATGTACCTTCATAATCAGTAACTTGTTTTTTTTGTACTTGTGCACTTTAACCTGTACTTATTATTCCAAAGAATATATATATATATACATTTGTGTGTATAAGGATACCTACTTATAATACACTAGTCTCATGTTCCTAATGATCCCGTCTATTTGTATACTCTTTTATGTACACCTATAAATTAGCTGCAACAGGTTCTACTAGAAGAAACCCCCCTTATCCTATATTGATTAGCAGGTTGAAGCATATTTCAGGTTAATGCCAAATGTTCTTTCACGCTCACACTTCACTGATACTTTTGACAGAAAAAAATTAAATGGGAAATAAAACCATCCCCTATTTGGGATTTTTTAGGTCTGAAGTCAGTTAGTTATAGCTATATCTCGCTGGCTTAGAAAATATGATACCAAGGGATTGAAAGCTTGCTTATCCCTAAATAGGTTGTAAACATTTTCGCAGCGATATCGTTTGCCGATCTAGTTAGTCCACATTGTAAAACTTGTTTACACACACGTGTTCTTAAAATATATTTTTTTTACCAACCAAATAAGGAAATTCTTGAAGTTTGAAAACTGACAAATATAAATAAAACATTTTTTTTTGCACTTTTGAAGCAGTACAGCATTTTTGATTAAAGAATTTTCTTTTCTTTGCTGGAATTGTCAATGTGTGCATTCGTTGGCTTTTTATCGGATCACGTGCAAAAAATTCAGATTTTAATTTTAAAAATTGGACATATGTGCCGAAATATTAAAAGGAAATTTTAAAATATATTTTTGAGGATTGAGATCCCGTAATATTTTACTGAGGAAAGTAGGAAAGTCGTATATTTAAGGATAATTAAAAAAAACATGTTAAACTATTTTTAAGGGGATATTATTAAATCGTTCTCAAAACCACTTACAAATTAGTAAACATAAGCAATTAAATTTTACCCTTCATATCATTCCTGAGCTGTTGCAATGAAAATGCTTGTTTGGAACCAACTCCACTCTGTCACAAACACGCCCTTTACGTAAAATGGTGTCAGAGCTGCCAACCACTGGCGCAGCGGTGTCCAGTGCGTGTGTGAAGGTCGTCCTCACACACTCGCGCTCTTAGCACGCCGTGTACACCCGAGCGCCGAGCGGGGTGCGCAGTGGTGCGGCATCGGGCGGGCGTTCGATGCTCGGTACAGTAGTTCAGATATAGTTTCCCATGTTTTCTCTCTCCCTACATTTTTTTAACACACCAAACTATTTTATTTTGTAAATGGAACATAAACAGACATTTGTAATTTTGTCCATTTACATGAAGACAACTGTATGACTACAAAATAGTGTTAGCAGTAGTAGCTACTGGGTTGGGGTATTTATGCTTTGTGTTGTCCCAGTACCTCTAATAGTTGAAGTTATTTGTAAATATTTCCTTGAATAGATTACCAGTATTAACTGCGCACATAAATGAGCACAGTAAAACGCCAAACGCCCCATACTTGAATATTCGTTTACATTTTCCATTGTTTAAAAAATGCTTGAATGAAGCATCAAATAATATATCAAATTTTGCTCCAATTCTTTTCATTTATAATAATTTTCTTGTAATATTAAAAACTATTTCTTGGCAACTGGTTGCCAAAAGAATCTTTTGTAAAAGCATGGAATATTTTTTGTGCCTAATTATTCCAGACAATTGCTGAGATGGCTGGTTCCTTAACGATGGCAAGGTGAAATCGTTGCTTGATTTCCTAGTACCTCATTGTCGATGAGATTTGAAACTCTTGCAAAAAAAATGTTTACTCTGTTAGGAAGGGAAAACAGTTCACCAATGCTGAACACATATCGTCCTCATGCGTAGACTAACAAGAAATAGCAGGTCAGCTGGCCGACTCCTTGGTTCTAGTTGTAAGACTGGCCACCCTTGCTATCACACTCGCCTCGCGTGCTGCTCCGGGCGGAGTGCAGTGCCGGGAAGTTGGTAGCCGACGCCGTACAGACTGGCGGGTTTTATGAAAAAAAGACTACATGCCGATAGGAAGGCTTCCCCGGACCAGGGAAAGTAAACCCGTCGCGTCTAAGTAAAGACCCCCTTCCTTCCCAACTTTCGAGAGGCAAAAAACTCGATTACAGTTTCTTGCTGAAGCATGTTTTTGACAGGTTCCCGATTTTTTTTATATTCAAAGCAGTTTCCGCTGACGTAAAGTGACGTCACGCTCCCGTGTCACGGCAAGCCTGTAGCATGTAACGAAGAGGCCGGCATCTCTTGACGTTCATGCCTGCATTGTTAAAAAATTATTTTGCAAGGAAAATCCCTGAACTCAGATGCCTACGATACAACTTGCTAAACTGCAAGGCAGAGCTTTGTATAATTGCAAATGGTACAAAGCTTTGCCTTGCAATTGGCAAATTGAGTTTTCAAGGACTATCCTTGTAAAAGTACAAAACCTTTTTTTTTTCAGTGAATGACGCTGGCTTTTTATTACTCAGGTATATTTGCAAATTTCACGGTATATTCGTAAATTTACGGGAACTGAGCTTACTTCCGTAGAACTAGAAATAATCGTCTTGGAATATTAATAAACCTTCAAGATTTGTCAAAATCTACAGCATAAACATTTCTATCTCCTCGACTACGGTCATGCTCATCCTTTTCACAACAAATCGTAGAACTCGGGAATCTGAAACGTGCGCATTTTCTACGAAAACACAGTTATCTAGAGCTGCGAGAATTCTTAGTTTATTTGAGATGCATTCTGTAATGTAAAGCCCGTAAGGGGCCCACTTAGTCAGGGTGAATTTGTGTTGGTGAGACGGAATGATAAGTGCTACGCTCGCTGGTGTTTCTAGCGCGGGGACGCCTTAAGAAGCAACGCTCTGGACTGGCGCGCAGTCTTCGCGTCGTGCGTAGGGCAACTATGAAATTTGAGTGGTAACCATAGTATTTTATGGCGTATAGATTAAATAAAGATATATTTGCAAGTTCGTTGAGTGGTTTTAAAGAATCTGTACGGGATGTTCCATGCTAAAATATTATTCTAAAAACACGTGTTTTAGACATTCTTAATCTTAGACACCATTCGGATATCACGAGCAGTTTTCCAATCGCGGATTTTTTCTGAAGATCTGCACACCATATGGCGTATGGCGGGGCTCTTAAGTGCAGAAAAACTATATATTATTCAAGAATTTTTTTAACAATGGAAAAGATAAACGAATATTCAAGAATGGGACGTTTTACGTTTTACTGTGCTCTTTAATGTGCGCAGTTAATACTGGTAATCTATTCAAGGAAATATTTACAAATAACTTTAACTATTACTAGTTGATTCATCAGGATATTCCCAGGAAATGGGTGGAACAACAGCCTACCAGAACTTCCCTCGTGATAGCGGGCGGAGTCCCGGGCCTGGGCAAGGAGGGGCGACACGCAGTCGGCCGCGCGGGCTAGTTCCGGACTGCCTGCTCCACGCACGAGTCCCTGGCGGCCAGGTCGGCGGAACTGGTCCACTGGTCCACTGGTCCACCAAGCGGTCTCCAGCGAGCGATCTCGCGCTATCCGCCGTGTCGCTCCAGGGAACTCCCCTTGCAGCGCGGATGGTGCCACCTCCGGGTCTTTCTGAACAAACTTTACGCTAATGAGACTGTAGAAGCAAAGTCGTATGCTGTGGTAACAACTGGGTTCTCCAACTAACTCGTTAACGCAAAAAAAAAAACTGGGCACCAATCCTTTGCCTCACGTATAGAGGCGACTGGGTAGCAGATGGCGCTTGCTGGTATCGAATTTCTTGCTAGCTTACTCAACCTTCAGGTAAGTGAATTCTTTAAGAAGATTTTTATGCTGTTTAAGTATTTTTGAGGATAAGTCGAAGAGCAAGGTCGAACATATCTGGCTTTATGACTCAATTAAATAAAATATACTAGAATATTTAATATAATTATTTAAAATATTAAGCAATTATCGTGTTTTATTCATAATGTTGATAAATAATCACTTCTTTTCCTAGATTTTTTATTATATGAACTGAATTAGACATATAAAGCCAAAAACCATAGTTTTAATGTTTGTTAATTGATGCGCTCACCAGACATTTACAAATTAATAAAAAAAAAATTTACATGTAGTGAACCACTAGGCAAAATGAATAACCTCGGAAAAAAAAATAAAAGTGATTCTCACGACTTATAAACACTCATGTAAGAAAAACCTTCAAATATATTTGTAGGGAATTGGGTGGAATAAAATTCCTTACATAGCGTATTTTACACTGCTTTGTTTGTTTAGCTACATTAATGTTACATCTAGTGACTAGCAATATTGCGATCAAGCCCTAATAATTTGTCGATATTTTTATCATGTTTCCAACATATTTTTGCAAACTATCAAGCAAATTAAATTTTGCAAATATTTATAGGTTTTAAAAATATACATTTTAAGAATTACGTGTAATAATATTAGACTGTGTTGAAAACTCGTTAAACTTACGGGTTTTTAGTTACGCTAAGAATAACACAGTTTGTGCACGAATTATGATAGAAGAAATCTTCATTTTTTTTTTTTTAACTGACACATTCGTTGCTTGTTGAGCACTAGTGTGTAAACCAAACAATTTGATCTTCACTTCCATTGTTACTCTGCTTATTTCTCTTCTACACTTTTGTGATAATCCATTTCCTTAAGGAGTCTAGAGAAGTGGTGTTTTTTCCTTAAGTCTTTGGCATGTCGTAAATGTATATAAATCTTGCGTATCACTTTAATATCTAAAAAGTAAAATTTTTGTTGCTAGTATTGAATCAGTCTGTAAAAGGAGAGCTGGTTATCAGACATGCTGATGTTGCTTTTTGATTTACCATGTATTAATATTCATTGTTTTACTTATTGCTTAATGAATGTAAGCTGGAAGGTAAAAATTTAAAAGCTTCCTAACGTAAATGTTAAATTTTTGGCTGGAGGCTTGTTTTGTAACACCTGAAAAGTCAACCTTTATCTTGTTAAGAACACTCCCGACATATTCAAACGCACGCGCGCACACACACACACACACACACAAACACACACAAACACACACATATATATATACATATACACATATATATACATATATATATGTATATACATATATATACATATATACATATATATATATATAAAGTAAGGAAGGAGAAACGTGGTACACTCATATGGAAGAGCAACACAGTAGACTCGCGATGAAACGAGGCTGAGAGATATAAAACAAACCGGTCGCGAAGAAACAAACTGGAGACTTACGAACGGGAATAGCACCGCCGTTGCAAAGCCGAAAAGGAAGAGAAGGGAGAAGAGCATATAAAAATGCAGCTCGCGTACGTGGAGAAAAGCGTTACGCAGTGTAACAGCGGGAAGGAGTGGGCGAGGAAACGGTTTCACGAAGCGAAAGCTTGGAAGAAAAGAGAGAGAGGGAGAATATTACTGGTGGCATTATCGCGGCGTATACGCGTCTCACACCAGCGGAGCGCTGCCTATTGTTATTTTATTGCCATGTGAGTTGCTAGGGGGGGTTGAATTAGGAGTTGAATCCCCCTCATTCAACAACATACGCGCATTTTACGAGCTCGCTCAAGATCCCGGCCTCTACGGGTGACATGATTGTGCGACTGTCAGCTCTGTCAATGAGCCATTAAAACTCCCCCACCCCTCCTCTACAACTTCCCCTGCGTGCCCGCTGGCGACCGCTCAAAGGTTTTAATGAGTTTCCTGGTCGCCGTACTCGGGTCGCCTGAAACCGCGATGTTTACTGCAGTCCCCTGGACGTCAGACAACACGCCGAGCGCCACCGCGCTGCCGTAATGTCGCCCGACGCAGGGGCGCAGCGAAACACGAGTAAAAAGGGATATGAAACGCGATAACTCAAGGCAAAAAAGTGTTACATTTTGAAGTGAATTTTTCATATAACCATTTATAGTAATATCAGAATCACACGTTAACGGAGTTAACATGTGTGACGCATTAAACGGATATTACTCGATGGCGCGGGATTTCCTATAAACATGTATGAATTGAAAAATATTTACAGCTGGTTACAAATGGCAGCAGCAGCACAAGATTTCGTATACTCTTTAATACTTTTGTAAACATTTACGTACGTTCTAATATTTGCACACTTTTGCATAATTTTGTAAACGTTTACGAACTTTTTCATACTTTGCAACTGGCAATTAGCAACTCCGAGGTAGGATCCGGTGTTAGCTTATAATTGCACGATTTGTATAGCCATTTCCAATAGTTTTGAGTTTCATATTTTAGGTATCTTAAACCCATTAATTCATTCCTTGATTCCATTTAAGAAATGAAAAGTCACTACCAAATAAAGATATATTTACTTCGAATCTTTACGCATGTTTTAAATATGAGAATTCATTAAAAAAAATCATTTTACTCTTATCTGTGAAGTTTCACTTCTAACGGGCGTGGCAGCCACGCACCATGTTATTTCTAAACGCCATAAAATATTTTATCGAATAGATGTATATAAAATTATTCCAGCATTTAATCAACCCTAAAAATTTCATTAAAACTTTACGTTATTAGTACTGGAAAAAATAAAATGCAATCGTAGCTGGTTTTGTACTTGGTGTTCATTTAGTTACCAACATTCATTATTCATAAAGTAAAAAAGTTAAACTACCAAATTATCTTACTTGCCGTAAACTGCATTCATACAAGCTATGGTATGATTGTCACACTTATATTTCACAAAGTTATCAGTAGGTTTGAAAATTTAAAATGTTATTTTTTTGTGGCGTGCTTGCCTTTTTTGAGTAAATTTTATTTCAGTTTGTAGTTTCAAAAATATTTTTATATTTCTTTCTATTCAAAGACATATGTAATTGTTTGCGTTATTTGTACAGGAATAGCAACCCATTTATTATTACTATATTATTGGTTCAAGATGTTTAAGTGTAATTTTTTAGTTCGTTATTGGACTTGAGGCGCGCGAGTCGACGGGGGGTGGAGCGGGGGATCGCCTTGAGCCGCAGTACACTTGAGGGAGCCGCAGGGCACTCAAGATAGCCCCGAGCCACTAGAGGGAGCCGCAGTACACTTGAGGGAGCCGCAGGGCACTCGAGATAGCCCCGAGCCACTAGAGGGAGCCGCAGTACACTTGAGGGAGCCGCGGGCACTCGAGATAGCCCCGAGCCACTAGAGGGAGCCGCAGTACACTTGAGGGAGCCGCGGGCACTCGAGATAGCCCCGAGCCACTAGAGGGAGCCGCAGTACACTTGAGGGAGCCGCAGGGCACTCGAGATAGCCCCGAGCCTCTAGAGGGAGCCGCAGTACACTTGAGGGAGCCGCAGGGCACTCGAGATAGCCCCGAGCCTCTAGAGGGAGCCGCAGTACACTTGAGGGAGCCGCAGGGCACTCGAGATAGCCCCGAGCCTCTAGAGGTAGCCGCAGTACACTTGAGGGAGCCGCAGGGCACTCTAGATAGCCCCGAGCCTCTAGAGGGAGCCGCAGTACACTTGAGGGAGCCGCAGGGCACTCGAGATAGCTCCGAGCCACTAGAGGGAGCCGCAGTACACTTGAGGGAGCCGCAGGGCACTCGAGATAGCCCCGAGCCACTAGAGGGAGCCGCAGTACACTTGAGGGAGCCGCAGGGCACTCGAGATAGCCCCGAGCCACTAGAGGGAGCCGCAGTACACTTGAGGGAGCCGCAGGGCACTCGAGATAGCCCCGAGCCTCTAGAGGGAGCCGCAGTACACTTGAGGGAGCCGCAGGGCACTCTAGATAGCCCCGAGCCACTAGAGGGAGCCGCAGTACACTTGAGGGAGCCGCAGGGCACTCGAGATAGCCCCGAGCCACTAGAGGGAGCCGTGGGACCTTCGAGGGAACCGCAAGATCTTTGAGGGAGCCGCGGGCACTCAAGAGAGCCCCGAGCCACTAGAGGGAGCCGTGGGAGACTCGTAGGAACCGCAAGATCTTCGAGGGAGCCGCGGGCACTCAAGAGAGCCCCGAGCCACTCGAGGGAGCCGTGGGACACTCGAGGGAACCGCAAGATCTTCGAGGGAGCCGCGGGCACTCAAGAGAGCCCCGAGCCACTAGAGGGAGCCGTGGGACACTCGAGGGAGCCGTGGGACACTCGAGGGAACCGCACGATCTTTGAGGGAGCCGCGGGTACTCAAGAGAGCCCCGAGCCACTAGAGGGAGCCGTGGGACACTCGAGGGAGCCGTGGGACACTCGAGGGAACCGCAAGATCTTTGAGGGAGCCGCGGGCACTCAAGAGAGCCCCGAGCCACTAGAGGGAGCCGTGGGACACTCGAGGGAGCCGTGGGACACTCGAGGGAGCCGTGGGACACTCGAGGGAACCGCAAGATCTTTGAGGGAGCCGCGGGCACTCAAGAGAGACCCGAGCAACTAGAGGGAGCCGTGGGACACTCGAGGGAACCGCAAGATCTTCGAGGGAGCCGCGGGCACTCAAGAGAGCCCCGAGCCACTAGAGGGAGCCGTGGGACACTCGAGGGAGCCGTGGGACACTCGAGGGAACCGCAAGATCTTTGAGGGAGCCGCGGGCACTCAAGAGAGCCCCGAGCCACTAGAGGGAGCCGTGGGACACTCGAGGGAGCCGTGGGACACTCGAGGGAGCCGTGGGACACTCGAGGGAACCGCAAGATCTTTGAGGGAGCCGCGGGCACTCAAGAGAGCCCCGAGCCACTAGAGGGAGCCGTGGGACACTCGAGGGAGCCGTGGGACACTCGAGGGAGCCGTGGGACACTCGAGGGAACCGCAAGATCTTTGAGGGAGCCGCGGGCACTCAAGAGAGCCCCGAGCCACTAGAGGGAGCCGTGGGACACTCGAGGGAGCCGTGGGACACTCGAGGGAACCGCAAGATCTTTGAGGGAGCCGCGGGCACTCAAGAGAGACCCGAGCAACTAGAGGGAGCCGTGGGACACTCGAGGGAGCCGTGGGACACTCGAGGGAGCCGTGGGACACTCGAGGGAGCCGTGGGACACTCGAGGGAACCGCAAGATCTTTGAGGGAGCCGCGGGCACTCAAGAGAGACCCGAGCAACTAGAGGGAGCCGTGGGACACTCGAGGGAACCGCAAGATCTTCGAGGGAGCCGCGGGCACTCAAGAGAGCCCCGAGCCACTAGAGGGAGCCGTGGGACACTCGAGGGAGCCGTGGGACACTCGAGGGAACCGCAAGATCTTTGAGGGAGCCGCGGGCACTCAAGAGAGCCCCGAGCCACTAGAGGGAGCCGTGGGACACTCGAGGGAGCCGTGGGACACTCGAGGGAGCCGTGGGACACTCGAGGGAACCGCAAGATCTTTGAGGGAGCCGCGGGCACTCAAGAGAGCCCCGAGCCACTAGAGGGAGCCGTGGGACACTCGAGGGAGCCGTGGGACACTCGAGGGAGCCGTGGGACACTCGAGGGAACCGCAAGATCTTTGAGGGAGCCGCGGGCACTCAAGAGAGCCCCGAGCCACTAGAGGGAGCCGTGGGACACTCGAGGGAGCCGTGGGACACTCGAGGGAACCGCAAGATCTTTGAGGGAGCCGCGGGCACTCAAGAGAGCCCCGAGCCACTAGAGGGAGCCGTGGGACACTCGAGGGAGCCGTGGGACACTCGAGGGAGCCGTGGGACACTCGAGGGAACCGCAAGATCTTTGAGGGAGCCGCGGGCACTCAAGAGAGCCCCGAGCCACTAGAGGGAGCCGTGGGACACTCGAGGGAGCCGTGGGACACTCGAGGGAACCGCAAGATCTTTGAGGGAGCCGCGGGCACTCAAGAGAGACCCGAGCAACTAGAGGGAGCCGTGGGACACTCGAGGGAACCGCAAGATCTTCGAGGGAGCCGCGGGCACTCAAGAGAGACCCGAGCAACTAGAGGGAGCCGTGGGACACTCGAGGGAACCGCAAGATCTTCGAGGGAGCCGCGGGCACTCAAGAGAGACCCGAGCAACTAGAGGGAGCCGTGGGACACTCGAGGGAACCGCAAGATCTTCGAGGGAGCCGCGGGCACTCAAGAGAGACCCGAGCAACTAGAGGGAGCCGTGGGACACTCGAGGGAGCCGTGGGACACTCGAGGGAACCGCAAGATCTTCGAGGGAGCCGCGGGCACTCAAGAGAGCCCCGAGCCACTAGAGGGAGCCGTGGGACACTCGAGGGAGCCGTGGGACACTCGAGGGAACCGCAAGATCTTTGAGGGAGCCGCGGGCACTCAAGAGAGACCCGAGCAACTAGAGGGAGCCGTGGGACACTCGAGGGAACCGCAAGATCTTCGAGGGAGCCGCGGGCACTCGAGATTGCCCCGAGCCACCAGAGGGAGCCGTGGGACACTCAAGGGAACAGCAAGATCCACGAGGGAGCCGATCGCGTGAACATGGCGGGACCCTAGGCGGCAACCGCGGGCCGAGTGATGACGGCCTCTCGCGACTATTCTGAATTAATGTTCACATTATGTTATGCATAATGGCATAATGATAAGAGTGTGATTGTGACAGGAATCGGCTGGTCTGTCAAGCCTGTGCGCTACTGGTTCTCGAGTTTCTGCGGGTCTGCACGTCTGTCCCGTGTTAAAGAGGCAAAGCTAACTTATGCGGAACTAGCATGCCATTTGGGGAGGTGTGGATATAGTCGCCAAAAGAACGAGTACGTCTCGCCCACCTGATTTATGTATGTCCCAACGAACCCAGTGTGTGATAACCATGTTCAAAACAGTTGTCAATATAGGTATATTTGTTCTGATACCAACAGTACAAAGACGGGCCCGAACTAAAATTGTCATACAATGGTTTTTCAGTAATCTTTCGGAATAATTTATATAGTCCTATAATTTTTTTTATACTGACAGCGCGGTTTTCACGAGTGTAAGTTCGTTAAACGTGAACGCCCTGCCCCGCCTGCAAAGACTCGGGCTGCAAGCATTTTGTTTAATTTCCAATGTTAATGAAATTATGTATTTTAATATCAGTATAGCCGTTTAGTATGTTAACTGTATGTTTTGGTGCACAGTAAGAATAATTTTTAAGCTTGTGTTCGTTTGTGTTACAGAAAGCCTATTTTGGTATATTTATTTTTACGTATAGTGATTTACAACTCATGTGCCATCCTAAAAATGAATGTTATTGTACAGTTTACATAATGCTTACGTTATTTACTTGACAAGAAATTTATCGTTAAAGTTTGTTCCTTTTTTTTACTTGCTAGTTCTTACAGCCACTTCATTTATTTTCAAGTTCTTGAATCTTTTTTGACTCTGCTAAATATATTGTGTTAGCCAGCGCCCAGTTTTGGGGGAGTAAAGTCATTTAAGCGCGCTGTTAATGTAAATGATGTGGTTGTTTTGATGACTGCCACATGGTGCGGGCGGTGGTCTTAGCTTCTGGGAGGGTGCTGAAGTTTTCGGTTGTCGCTCTAGTTAAGATGAAATTCGATAGTTTATGAAAATGAAAATTCTACACCTAAATTACACACAGTATAATTGAAAGTCTGGTGACAGTTTAATTTACTTTTTGATAAAAACAACAATTTTGAGTCAAGGTATGGTTTTTTTATCTAACAGCCATGGATCTCAAGAATTAAAGATATATATATATATATGTAATGGTAGTTTCATAATTTATTAGACACTGAGATATCCTGAGCCTAATGTTCTCTTACGATTACAAAATACTAACGTCTCCGATCAGATGACAAACAATGTAGGAAACACGTTTTCCGCAATCATTAAATTAATTTTATTATGGTTTTCAGTGCTGGATGTAAATATTATGAAAGAATGGTCTTTAGAAACTCTGGTGGGTGTTGGTACAGCTTGAGGAATTAATGCGGGCAGTTGCAAAATTACATTTGCGAAAGAAAGTTAAGGTTTCGAATCTGTTGCTGAAACCAATTTTCTACGTTTGGTAAATAGTTTTAACTGCTCCTTTTCATACAAAGAAGTCTTAGATTCTACATAAGAGTATATAATTAAATTTATCTTAGTAAATTAAAATTCAGTCATTTCCTTGTTTACGAGCATAAATAACAGTGTCTCAGGTATCTGGATAGAACTATTGCCACCAATTTTGCATACATCAAGTGTGTTTTGAAAAAAAAATCCTTTATTATTTTTAGAACGGGTTTAAATTTTATGTTAAACCAATGCATGCATAATCTGTGATAATCTCCACTATCCCATTAGCATGACTCTGATGGACGGATGGACGAAATTGCCAAACAATAAGGTTCCGTTTGACGGAGATAAAGTAGTCAACTACCCTCTCCCTTTTATATCTTTTAAAAATAAACCATACATTTAAAACATGGAAGCGACATTTACGTTGGAATTTAATTAATAAAATTAAGAAATTTTATTTTAAATAAATATCTAATGTTAGTTGTGGTAAATATTTAAAAGGCCTGATAAAGTGCACTATCAATGCAAAAAATCTATCTCGCTTGTGGATATTTCATCGATAGACGACACACCGCAATTAAAGTGAAGGTAAAAAAAAAAATCAGCAAAAAAATTTTCTATCGCGAGTTAATGGCCGGGGCATCTCCGACTGAGTTCCCGTCAACCCGGGAAGTCAGGGGAGCGAGTGGCAGGCCGATAGCGAGACGCAGATGAAGCACGCGACCGGGGCCTACTGGGTGCTGTCTCACGGCTGGTGGGAGGCCCTCACACTCAACAACACACATTCAAACAAAAATTCACCAACGTAATGAGAACTTTTTCGCTGTTTTTTGTCATTTGGATATGTTTAGCGTATTCAACAATAGTATTTAATGTAAGGTACAAACTGACATAATAAAATCGAGTATTAGTAGTCCTACTTTGGTCAGACTTTCTACTGTGAGCTCGAAATAAAGAATTTTTTTAAGTGCTGGCAAAAGGTTGGCCTATAATTTAAGATGATATAGGTATTATAAATTTTAAGGTTGACTGACTCGTTATTTGAAGTCCAGATATACTCGTAATTGTTCCACACTTTTACTTATGTATATTCATATTTTTTGGATACTACAGTGCGAATTTGTAAAATGTACACATACTAAAGACTTTTATTTATGCAACTACATTATTTTTTTTACTCAAAATAAAGGCAAGTGTTCCAATACGTTCATAAATAACCATCTTACACTTATCCGTGGCAGTAATAAAAATCTAAAGTAAGCATAAATACTGGCCGTTTTGGCGCTGGTGCCCCACAGTTGTTTTTTTATATGATCGGAGTAGTCAACACTGTTTTTATAAACATTTTTACTTCGTGATTAATACTTTAACTTGGTCGTGTGCGAGTTTACTTCGTGTACAAAGCACTAAGTGCCATAAAAAACATTTGCTCTAAAACATACGTTATATATCGGTCATAAATATGGTGCCTGGTATCGTGGCTTTCTAACTACGGAACAATGTAAACTATATAAAACACAAAACTTAAACGAAGTCTCACGTCTTGAACATCATAAAAAATAGTTTGTAATGAGACTCGAGAGTCTACGATGTACTAATTAGACTAGAACCTGCGCGTTCCTTCAACTCACCCGTAAACTTATCAAGTGAATTCATGAGACTAATGTTATTTATTTTCTACCTGGTGAATACACCAGGGGTTTTAATGCCTAGTCTGGATTTTTTTTACAAATAACTTAATATATGATAGTTAATATGATAATCAAAACATGCTACTGCCAGTAAATATAAATGCTAAGTTAATTATTTTGAATAATGTGATAAATACCGTGTGATGTTTTGTGAATGATTTGCCTCTCACACCTGTATGCGTAAATAACACCGTTTACTCATTGTAGGAACGAAAAAAAGTTTTATTCGAGTATTTGTGTACAATAGAAGTGCCGAATGCCAAAGGGTAGTCCCGGCTGGTGAGAGTGGCGAATATAAACGCCCCCTCCTCACTTTTTCCTGTCTAAAGCCCAGGAATAAACTCCCATTGACACGAAACGGTCACGTCCCAGCGCACACACTAGAAACAAACTGGACGCCATGAAGTTCGGAAGCGGATGGTAGGGATGGGCTAGGAAGGTTGCTGGATGAGAAGAGTGATTACGGTTGGAGGGGGGGGGGGGGTAATCCCGGCCGGCAGCTCTTGTTCGCGGGCTGAAATGGCGGGTCGTGCTTGTTGTAGCAGTGCCGTAGCCAGGATCTTGTGAAAGAGAGGGTCCAGTATAGCCATTATATAATTTTTTATGAGTAAGTGTTATTCGTAGTAGTAGTGTAAGTAGTGTAAGCTGGGCGGTTCTGTAGACAACAGTCAAAAGAGACCTAATGGACATTTGTGACAGAAGAGTATGCTTACCCTCACCCCTGATCTCCCAGACATGGTTGCGAGCCAGTGACATCATCCCCCCACTCCTGGCGGTCACCTCCCACCTCGAGGAGGACGAGTTTGTGGGGACGCTGTGATTGGTTGAGACTAGTGTGATATGCAGAAAAGTGCCCAAGCCTCCAGTCGACTTTGGGTTATGTTGCCCCCTCCCCCTCCCACCCCTCGCACCCCAGTGCAGCTCTGCGGTTCGAGTCCCCTCACTGGTGCCCAGTCAGTAATCTCGCCGCGCCGCAGCTCTGTCTAGCGTAGGGAGTCTCTTGACATCATCTTGTACATCATCATTGAATTTATAATTATCTTATTGAAATTAAAATTTTGGTAGCTACAAGCCCCGTGAAATAACACACAGAAGAAGTTATATTGTTGTTTTTTTTTTTTTTTTGCAATTTGTAACTGGCCAGAGTAATTTGCACGGTCGTTTTTGTATGCTGAGCTTAAAGTATGAAATTAACTCTGTATTATATTTTTTAAACAATGTCTCAAAAGGCTCTAGGCCGATATTTTCACTGACTAGAGTATTGAATGATGTTCGTAACTTTCGGCTCAGATCTATGAAAGAAATCTATTTTTTAATGTTGGCACTAGACCGAGAGAAAATATACACGAATTATTTTTGAAGTGCGATATTATTTTTTTACTTTGCTTGCTAGATGCTACACTGGGAGACGACGGTAAGTGAATTTTTCAAGCCATATATTACTAAATTTTTTCTCTCACTCTGCATGCCTGATGCTTGACCGAGATAAAATATTCAATTGCGTCGAGGTCGATAGTAGAACACACGAGATATCGAACCTCTATCCTTCACCTCTAGTCCGGAGAGGAACCCAGCCCGACCTCAGCGGCCTCCCAGTGGCGAGAGAGAAGTGAAACTATTCACCTCCGCCTCTCGCAGCGCTGCCCGGGAGTCGAGACAGGTAGTTTCAAGGTGAACTTGTACACAGCATGAAGGCTCGAGCCCCCCCCCCCCCCCCTCCTCTTCCCATCCAGCCGATACACAGCCACCTCCGAGAAGGAAACGAAATGAATATCACTTTCATGTCGCTGCTCTCGACGCGGTAAGGTGCGGGTATGCGATAAACCAGTATACACACAGTGTGTGGTGTGCCTTGCAGTGTTTGCAATGACGCCTTGCAAAAATGCGAAACTAACCGCGTGACCCGCCTACCGAAACACACGTTCGCTTTATGAAAAAATTATTTACAAACAGTTGTAGTAAGAAAATTTGTAGAGAAGTGAAGCGCAGGAAACAAATATGTAGGTATTTACACATATTTACGAATAAAAATGCCTCCGCAGCTTATTCAAATGCATTTTTTACAGGCATATGTGCATAAGGCAGAAAATATTGTATGAAGCGCTTACTTTGAATTGCGAGAAAAATTATACAAAAAATAAGATACGCTGTGTAATAAAAAATAAATACTATACAGGAAATAAACTCAAACCTCAACTAGAACAAACACTAGGCAAACCTGCAGACAGCTGGGGGAACCGAACAGAAGACCCGAAATAAACTTGTAGGCCGCGCTCAGACAACCGCCGACCGCAGACACTGCTCCTGCCCGATCCATCTCTGCCCGATCCATCTCTCGCCTCCCTTCCACCCCCGAGTACTTCTACCTGCATATGAAAGGAAAACATATGTCAGCCTAGGTCAGACCTACACAGAAAATTATTTAAAAATACAGTTAAAGAAAACCCTCTAAGGATTCTAGGCAGACCAATATCCTCGTCTCTCAAAAGCAGCCATTGACGCAGCAGTAGAGAACGAACATTATAAACTAAAAACGAACACAGAGTAAGAAACAACGACTGCATTCACATTTTCTCCTGCAGTAATGTAACAGCGAACACCACCTTCAGTCGTTTAAACAAAGTATGGAAAAAGTTGTAAACAAAACACCACCAGTGTGTCGAAGTATAGCCTTTCTAGAACCTCCCACTTTGAAATATATGAGAAAACTCTCATAGCAGAAAAAAAGTACCAAGACCATCAGTAACAACTCGGAAGCTTCACTAAACAAAGCAGCTGTGCGCCTCCAGGACCTCGTGCCCTATACTGTTTTGCATCAACACCTGACGCAAAAACATTTCACTAATACCGCAGGAAAGCCTATTAAAAGTTTGTCGGATATAATGTAAACACACAAACGCTTGAAAATAGACATACATTTTCAACCTAATCTGAAAATACATTAAAAAATACGAATAATATACGTAGGATTATTGTAGATCAACTGGAAATGACCCCGAGACAGCCTAAAACATATAACGCACGGTTTACTAGGAAAATATTCAAAGTAAAAATCTCATTAGTTTAGAATCAAACCGAAACAACGATACATCATAGACGAATCGCAATAAATTAAAAACAAATCAATATTACAATAATAATTCAATAAAAATAGTTTGTGAGAGTAGCAACGGAAGGCATTCAGACGCACACACCGTTGCCACGACATTCTATTGCGTAATGTCACTAGATGATATGTGAAATAAAGTAATACACAACTGTTGGAAGAAGGAGGACAAATGCTAGTAAGCGGTGAGTCCCGTCCAGGACTGACAATTTGCTTTCGTAAAATAAGGATTTGCGAAAACTGTGAAATTGAGTTTTCAAGTGGTGCTGACTTGTTCCGTGCCCGGCAACAGAAGCCAGCGGCAAGCCTGAGCGGTTATTTCGTTCTGGAGACTACTGGCAAGGGAAGGTTAACATCTTTAGAGAGTGAAAATGCACATAGGATAAGATTAATATCAGAGTATTTAAATGTGCTCAACAATAAGTTATGCGAAATAAAATAAAAATTGTTCACGGGCATTCGTCACAAGACTATGACCCAAAATAAAATAGAATAAACATTTTGAAATTCAGAAATTTTATGTCATTTTGCAGAACTACGTGCCATTACATCCACGCTAAATTTACAGTGTGGTTAAGGAAAATCAATTTTTTGTTAGTCCAAAAGTATGTTAGATGTGTTAAAAGTTTTAGTTGATTTCCCATAATTCCAAGAACTACAACATATTATGAACATTGCATTGACGATGTCCGTGTATTCTGAAAGGGCATTCTCTACAATGAGAAGGATTAAATCAAATTTGAGAGCTACAATGACTTAAAAATGTTCAGTAGTTTGAGAATAAAATATATATTGAAAAGGAGGCAAGCTATGAACTTCTCAATCATCCTGATCGTGTAATACTTGAATTTGTTTCTCAGAAGGGCAGACGATTACAGTTTGAAATGAAACGAAACTTTACATTCAAATGCAGATTTGTAACATTACATGCTTTATATTAGCTTCACCTGTATGTTTGTCTGTCCGTCTGTAACTCTTTCGACTAAGAGTGAGTGACTCATCACAGTAAAATGTCCCACCCATTTCATTACGTTCGTTAGCCGAGCGGTCTAAGGCGCGCGACTTCTGTGACGTCAGCTTTCGGATTCAAAGATCGTGGGTTCTACTCCCGGCCACGCCGAAAAAAAAAATGTTTTTTTTTCCCCCGGTAAATTCTAATATTATATCCTTACATCTAACTGCAAATGATTCGTAGAGACTTTACCATTTCTTTGTGACGTTGCAACTCCAAATAGTTATCTCAGATGGTAATAGGTAGTGTCGGTAACTCATTTCCCTATGATAATTATACATAAATATAGTTTAAAAAACTAAAAAAACATGCTTTTAAAGAATATCAAACTAAAAAGTTAAAAATAAATATAGTTTAAAAAACTAAAAAACATGCTTTTAAAGAATATCAAACTAAAAAGTAAAAAATAAATATAGTTAAAAAAACTAAAGAAACATGCTTTTAAAGATTATCAAACTAAAAAGTAAAAAATAATTTTAAAATTAAATTTATGACAATAGTATATAAGCAATACTAGTATAAATGAGAAAAAAGCATGGGGCGCTTAATATTCAAAAAATATGGCACAAAGCGCCTCAAGCTTTTTTCTCATTTATACTAATATTGCTTACATACTATTGTCATAAATTTAATTTTAAAATTATTTTTTACTTTTTAGTTTGATAATCTTTAAAAGCATGTTTCTTTAGTTTTTTTTAACTATATTTATTTTTAACTTTTTAGTTTGATATTCTTTAAAAGCATGTTTTTTAGTTTTTAAAACTATATTTACTATACATTAAGGTACAAGTTGTGTTGTAATATTCACCTTATATTATTAACACATGTTTCATCTTAACAAATCAATTTTTGACCTTGTTTATGTATTAAAGAATACTTTTTGACATATCATTATACGTTTGTAATAATTCTTATGATTAATATATCATACCTATTGACTTTAAAGAGTGATAAATTACCATAAGAAAGCCACAAAAACGCACAATGTTGTACCTGAATTTTGAAAATTCCCCGGACCCCTCCCCGCTCTGATAGTGTGGTAGTCCATACCCCGCGCACCCCCGGTAGAGCTGGGGCCCCATAAACTGTGCATGCGCTCCTGCGATACAATAAACCTGCAGTCATCCCTGGCAGCAACCCTTGTCTGGACAGCCTGCTCTTCTTGACCACACTCTTGTTTAACTGTCCTCTCATCCGAGCTCCGCGCGTGCGCACAGCCGCGGAGATACCAATTTTTCCGACACTAAAATAAAATAATAAGGTGCGTGTACTTGAGTACGCGTGTTAAAAGTATTACTTACTTGGCGCAATGACAACTGACGTTAACTTTGCATGCAAATAATAAAAAATAAAATAAAAGGACTGAAGTGGTATTATAAATACGGTTGGTAACGTATAAACTCAATCAAATTAAAAAATAATAAATACCCAGTATTCAATATTAATATAAACTCGTGTATAATGGCAACAAGTCAGCGCAGTCGGTAGCGAGCCGTGGGTGTCAGCCGGCGAGGGAAGGGATCAGAGCAATATCGTAATAGAGACAATATTCGAAACTGATGGGGGGGGGGGAAAAAGGATCAAGTGATGTCAGCGAACCTGGTGACGTGGAGTGTCCGTACATATTATTTACTATTATATTTTTAAAGTGCGAGAGACTCGTTACAATAGTGGCATCTAGCGGTGTGGAGTGAGAAATAGCTGGAAATCAATGCAGTAACGTGTTGCACACTTCGCCAATGTTGGTTGATCTGAGTTTCCCATATTGTCCTGATGAGATAATTATTGATAGGCATTCACAAGGCTGCAGATTCGAACCCCTCCTACTCAAACGAGGAAGGCTGGAAATTAACGTTATGAAAGACTTCATATTCATCTGTTATTTTCTCTTTTTTCTGTGTAACGTCTTAGGTCTGGGTATCCGGCATTTGGAGGGAGTAATTTCGTGAAAGCGACGGAAGTTAAGGAACGGAGATGTATATGACCACGGTGCTGTCATCTGTGATGGATGGCTTCAACCAAAGTTCAGAAATACAAAGGAAAACGTGATTTTATTATCTTTTTATTGAATTTTAACAATATGGGCAGTATTTTAATAAAATTATTTGTCGAAAATCAAGTTTAGAACGGGGGTTATTATTTTTTAAGTACATTTTCGGTTTATAGGAGCTGTTTCATTATATAGTGTGGAAACTATGTGTGATTCGCGACCACAAATGTAGTTTAAAACACAATTGGCGTAAATGTAACACGCTTGGCATTATTTTAAAGAATTTAGTTAAATTTCGAGTCCTAGTTTCGTATTATAAGTGCATTTTCAACACAAAAAGACATGAATTGCTCGTCTTCGAGGTTACATGTTAAACTGGCGATTTCACACTTGCACAATATTGTGACGTGACTCCGTCAGACGTCCCTCGTACACCTATACACATAGCAATAAATAACCTGTAACATTTGGGGGGTGGTAGCTGTTGGTAAGCATGGTACTCGAGATCAAGTCTTCTCCCTATACAGGAAGTGTAGGGTATAATTTATGTACTGAAAAGAAACATGATTAGTTCATTCAAGAACAGATTTTATTCACTAGGATAATAAATAAAAAATAATAATTATCAAACAAATATTTGATCAACAAATTAATAATAAATCCTTTAACAATGGGATGGGATTAACGAATAAATAACTACATTAAATACACATTAAAGTGACGTCAGCCGGCAAACAATTATCTCTACCACAACATGGCCGTCGTCGCAGCTCCGCTGAGGAACAGTACACTTCCCAGTTACCACTACATACATGCTTATAACCAGACGTCGATTTTTCCCAAAAAACCAAATAATAAATAATAGAGGTGGAACAATACTACATTATTACTTAAAAGATTAAGACGAAGATCGTCCAAGAAATGATCGTTGCGAACGAGCCATGGCCAACCACTTACCCTTCTGACTTGAGGCGAAGCAAAGTTGTTTCAAACCGACGTGGACCCGGCTTCCAGAGATGTCCCCAGGCAAAAAGCCTCGGCCCCTCCCTGGAAGGAGGTTTTAACTACAAAACTAGGCCATGCCGGAAAAACAAAAAAAAAAAACACGAACACCGGGAAAACTTATCCACAGGGCAACTCGCGGTCCCCTCCCTTCCCACAAGGAAAAATTGAAAAACAAATGAAGTCAGCTATTCCTTCTGCGCAGGCGCGAGCGAGTTTCCCCCTCTCCCTCTTGCGCTGCTCGATTGTTAATTTTCCGTCTACGTTTCCAAACTCGGACGCAAGATGGCATCACTAATCAGGACAGAGTCCTCGAAACGAGTACACAAAAGCCTCGCGCGACAAACAAGAGACTAGCGTAGCGCAGCAGGTTTTTCTGGAACGGCGTGTTGCAACCTCTCAGCAGGCCCTGGCCAGCGACCCACGAGAATTAGCAACCCACGCAGCCTCGCAAAAGCCCGCGGCGCTTGCAAACTTCTATTGCAGTAACAGTAGATGTATTTGGTATGTATGAGGACAGGGGCTGGGGGCTGGGGATTAGGGATTATGTCACTTCCTTCGACCATGCACACACGAAAAAGTGTCCCGTTACGTTCATCAGCCATGTACGCACGAAAAAATGTCCCGTTACGTTCATCAGCCATGCACGCACGAAAAAGTATCCCGTTACGTTCATCACCCATGTTGGATTACGTCACTTCCGCCGGCCATACACGCACGAAAAAGTGTCCCGTTATGTTCATCAGCCATGTATGCACGAAAAAATGTCCCGTTACGTAACGAACGAACGGAGGAGGACGGACAGACCAGCTCGCCAGGACGTCTCGCTCTGAAAAGTATTAGGCGGTAATAAACAGCCAGGAGGTAACGAATATAAGCCTACTTCTACACGTGTTATGAACGCCGGATACATACGGCCAGGCAACCATGTGTTTTGGCGCGCTCTACTTCCACGACGCGCAACGGCACCGGCAAGTTTTTATTACTACCTCCTCTCAAGTTCTGATCTCCTAATACTTCACAGCAGAGAAGCGCTGTTGGTCGGAGCCTGTAGGTACTTCCTTCGCACACCTAACCTAACCTAACCTAACCTAACCTAACCTAAACTAACCTCACCTAACCTAATCCATATGCTAATCTATGCTAACCTAACCTAACCTAACCTAAACTAAACTAAACTAACCTCACCTAACCTAATCCATATGCTAATCTATGCTAACCTAGCCTAACCTAACCTAACCTAACCTAACCTAACCTAACCTAACCTAACCTAACCTAACCTAAACTAACCTAACCTAACCTAATCCATATGCTAATCTATGCTATGCTAACCTAACCTAACCTAACCTAACCTAACCTAACCTAACCTAATCCATATGCTAATCTATGCTAACCTAACCTAACCTAAACTAAACTAAACTAAACCTAACCTAACCTAACCTAACCTAATCCATATGCTAATCTAACCTAACCTAAACTAAACTAAACTAAACTAACCTAACCCATATGCTAATCTATGCTAACCTAACCTAACCTAAACTAAACTAAACTAAACTAAACTAAACCTAACCTAACCTAACCTAACCTAACCTACCCAAACCTAACCTAACCTAACCTAATCCATATGCTAATCTATGCTAACCTAAACTAAACTAAACTAAACCTAACCTAACCTAACCTAACCTAACCTACCCAAACCTAACCTAACCTAACCTAACCTAACCTAATCCATATGCTAATCTATGCTAACCTAACCTAACCTAACCTAACCTAATCCATATGCTAATCTATGCTAACCTAGCCTAACCTAACCTAATCCATATGCTAATCTATGCTAACCTAACCTAATCCATGCCAATCTATGCTAATCCATGTCAATCTATGCCAATCCGTATGCCAATCTATGCTAATTCGTATACCAATCTATGCTAACCTGTATGCCAATCTATGCTAATCCGTATGCCAATCTATGCTAATTTATATGTTAATCCATGCTAATCCATTTGCCATTTTGTATTTCTAGTAATTTCTACCAACTTCGAATCGTGACGTCACCGTTGCACTTTTCGTCACGGCCGCCATCTTGGATTCGAATTTTTTTTTCGAACTTCAACTTTTCGAAATTTGATGTAAACATCAGCCGCCATCTTTTGCCTTCCTTAATACATACCTAAGACGTCACATTTGAAATTAAAATTATTATACAGCCACCATCTTTAATTCCAGCACAGACTACCAGATGGCGCTAAATTCAAAAATTAGTTGCCATAGGCGAAGCCATCTTGGTCCTCAAGTTGGTTGGTAGATGTCGCTAGTATCGCGCGCCAAATTCAAAAATTAGTTGCCAGAGGCGCCGCCATCTTTAATTCTTAAAGTTACTGCCGGTGCGCGCCACCGTCGCCATCTTTAATTCTTAAATTTACTGCCGGATGTCGCCAAGTCGGTAGCCTGTATTCACCAAGTTCTCTGTTGCCGCCATCTTTAATTCATAAAGTCGCTACCAGATGGCGCCACTGTCGGCCATCTTTAGTTCAAGGCATTGTCGCCGGATGATGACAAGTTTGAATTTAAAAAACCTACAAGTGTTATGCAATGTGTAACCAGTCGAGACAAGTCGAGATAAGTTTGGAACATGAAGCCATATTCTAAACTACGTTTAATATATATATGTATGCATTTATATGTTTAGGTTTGATGATAGAGTAATGCAAGGGAATGGCTTTTCATTTATATTTGCGACAAACAAACCATCCATCCGATTACATTATTCCAAGTAACCATATTGGATGATGACATCACCGTTGCAATTTCCGTTACGGCCGACATCTTTAAATATATTATCCGAGTTTAATGAAAAATTTTTTTTTAAATTTATAAAAAAAAAACTTTTACGACACTGAGCTCGGAGTCCTCGGCTCGAATCTGGTGAGGGCAAAAAAAATGGCGACCGATCCTTCCCTCGTGGTGGCTGCAGGCAGACTGACCCCCACCACTTTTTTTTCAAAGTATATATAATGTCATCTAGTATGATGCCATGTCCGCCATCTTGTCTTCGATGCTGGAAGCCATCATCATTGTATCGTCAGCGAGAGTACGCTGGTGCCATGTTAGTTTAGTTCTTATCCACTAGAGTGCAGTAATCATTTATTACTGTGACACCAGACATCTTGAAATTTGGCCGCCATCTAGAAAAACCATAATTATTTAGTTAGGAATTCAGGAAAAAATCCAAAATTCATCAAAATAATCACTCATTAACTTACATATTGATTCGATCCGCTCCAGTCCTTGGTTCGATACTATATCGATGCAATAAAGTTTAATTTTATGAAAAAAAAATAATAATTTCAAGAAACCATGTTCAACATTCTTAAAGAGAAATAAATCCTCTACTACCATCATCCTATCAGACATCAAGACCAACATCTTTGGAATATTCGTAATAATTAACCTAGAAATTCAGGAAAAAGTTAAAAATTCATTAAATAAATTTGCAAACAATATACTGATTAATTAGGTCGACTAAGGTCCTTGGCACGATCCTGGACGAAGCTAAAATATAATTTAATTTAAATACCAGAAAAGTGTAAGGTTCGAGAAATAAAACACCACAAAGTCTTTTACAAACATAATATTTATTACACAATTTCTATCCTACTACAGGATTACTTGCGAAAGCCAGCAATCTTATAAACATTTAGCCCTGCATAGACGTGCAACGACTACTTCTTAGCTCCAACAGCTCCAAATGCTCCAACAGCTCCAACAGCTCCAAATGATCCAACTGCCTTTTCTTTCAACAGCTCCAATGATATTGGGCTACAATGGTACGAGTCTAAGAGACTACGATGCTACAAGGCTACGAGTTTAAAAGGATCTAGCTGGTTCCGAGTTAAACATGACTGTGAGACTGCATGACTAAAAGACCGCATTGCTACGAAACTACATGTCTATGAAGCTACATGGATACAAGTCTACTCGGCTCCAACACGCAATCTACACACAGTACACACAGGAAACTGAACGTACACACAGTACACACAGGAAACGGAACGTACACACAGTACACACAGGAAACTGAACGTACACACAGTACACACAGGAAACGGAACGTACACACAGTACACACAGGAAACGGAACGTACACAAAGTACACACAGGAAACAAAACGTACACACAGTACACTCAGGAAACGGAACGTACACAAAGTACACACAGGAAACAGAACGTACACACAGTACACACAGGAAACTGAACGTACACACAGTACAAACAGGAAACGGAACGTACACACAGTACACACAGGAAATGGAACGTATACACAGTACACACAGGAAACGGAACGTACACACAGTACACACAGGAAACGGAACGTACACACAGTACACACAGGAATCGGAACGTACACACAGTACACATAGGAAACGGAACGTACACACAGTACACACAGGAAACGGAACGTACACAAAGTACACACAGGAAACAAAACGTACACACAGTACACACAGGAAACGGAACGTACACAAAGTACACACAGGAAACAGAACGTACACACAGTACACACAGGAAACTGAACGTACACACAGTACAAACAGGAAACGGAACGTACACACAGTACACACAGGAAATGGAACGTATACACAGTACACACAGGAAACGGAACGTACACACAGTACACACAGGAAACGGAACGTACACACAGTACACACAGGAATCGGAACGTACACACAGTACACATAGGAAACGGAACGTACACACAGTACACACAGGAAACGGAACGTACATACATTATACACAGGAAACGGAACGTACACACAGTACACACAGGAAACGGAACGTACACACAGTACACACAGGAAACGGAACGTACACACAGTACACACAGGAAACGGAATGATCATACATACAGTAGCGGAAACACACAGGCTTAGTTGGAAATCGGAATACAAGAAATAAAAATATTAAATTTTTACTTTCAATATTTAATTACTTCTCAACATTACCCAAATACAAGTAAAAGAAGCCATTATTGTATGTAGCCAGCTCTCCTCAGTTCTTTGATTATGAAGGATATTTCTTTGATGCACGAATAGTTTCCTGCACAAAGCGAGCCATGTAGAAGTCTTAGCCGGTCAACCAATATGTTTGGATCTATCCATGACGTGTAATCAATCTCTTCTACCACCATCTTACTTGCTTGTTTATTATAAATTCTTTTATAATCACAATCGTCCCAGTGATCATAATAAGCATTATCAGATTTATTTATTATAACACGACGTTTCCATCGTTTCGGTCTCAGGACATCGCCACATTCTTCGATCTTGTCAGCTCTAGGTGCTTCATCACAGTCTATGCCTTTGTCAACAGCATCAGAGTCACTGTAACAATCACTGTAGAAGACATCCTCTTCACCCAGATTACCGTATGAATTCGCTATCGATGATGTCGAAGTGTCTTTATCGTCTTCATGCTTCCTTTCTAGGAGTCCATCATTTTTACAAAGAATGGAGGATCTACTGAATATAGGCTTGAATGTATTCTCACTTTTCACGGTGTTGATACTTACATTAGTTTCAGTCTTCCCGAAGCCATTAGCATCCTTCAATTTATGTTCTTCCTCACGATCGGGTGAGCTAATACCATCACGCTCAGGACAAGGAAAATTATTGTCGTAATGCAGATCACTCTTCTTTAGTCTAGTGGATTCATCGGTGTCCTCTATGCCGTAAGTAGTCTTGACTTTACATGTTCTACCATGTCTTTTTAAGCTGTCAATTCGTGTTAACAACCTGCTACAACGATTACAGCTTAACATGTTGCGTAGTGGGTTTCTAGCACAATCATTCTTCTCATGACGTCTAGCATTCCTTCTCATGACAAAATCCTTGCCACAGTATCTACAGTGGCTTCCTTCCGATTCAGCTGCAGATAACAAACCATGATCCATGGTAGCTTCTGTGACTAATGTTAGATACAAACTGTCAGTTTTCTCCAATTGGAACCATTTCTTAAATAGAATTTTTTAAATATTTCATCAGCGAGAGTTAAGTTATCTAATGCAAAGCAAATTGATGCAAGTAGTTCTGGCTGTCATCAAAAGATGTCGCCACGTGTTGCTTGCAGGTAAATAATATCTATTTCATTAATGCGGGATGCGGAATGCTCACTATCGATCGCAAAGGAAGGTTAGTTTCGCTAGACTCCAAGGAGAAGGAAGTTCGACCTTCCTGTTAGTGCTTCTTAGATTTCTCATAGATTATTATTATTCGACTGAGAAATGATTTTTTTAAATATCCACCTGATAAAAATATTACAAGTGATGTTTCAGTGGCAGAAGTTCACTAATTAAATGCAACCTTGAATAAAAATTACATGCCTCATTAAGTAAAAAAATCCTTCATGCAGAGATCAATTCCTCATCAGTAACCAGAAGCACTCGGAGAAAACCATCAGATGTCTAGTCAGGAATAATCAAAAGCACCCCGAGAAAACCATCAAAATATTGTCAAGTATAATCAGGAGCACACGGAGAAAACCACAATAATATTGTCAAGAATAATCGGAAGCACACGGAGAAAACTATCAAAATATTGACAATAATAATCAGGAGCACACGAAGAAAACCACCATAATATTGACAAGAACGAACAGGAGCACCCGGAGAAAACTACCATAATATTGACAAGAATAATAAGGAGCACACGGAGAAATCCACCATAATATTGTCAAGAATAAACGGGAGCACACTGAGAAAACCACCATAATATTGACAAGGATAATCGGAAGCACACGGAGAAAACCGCCACAAGTTTTGTTTGATATCATAAAATTACAACAAAAAAAATATTAAAAAATTAAAAATATAAACGAATAAAATTCAAAATCTGATTCTGCTAGCTTGTGAACTTCTCTTTGATGTGCAAAGTTAGAGTTCTAGTACAAGCCAGAATCAGATTTTGAATTTTATTCGTTTATATTTTTAATTTTTTAATATTTTTTTTGTTGTAATTTTATGATATCAAACAAAACTTGTGGCGGTTTTCTCCGTGTGCTTCCGATTATCCTTGTCAATATTATGGTGGTTTTCTCAGTGTGCTCCCGTTTATTCTTGACAATATTATGGTGGATTTCTCCGTGTGCTCCTTATTATTCTTGTCAATATTATGGTAGTTTTCTCCGGGTGCTCCTGTTCGTTCTTGTCAATATTATGGTGGTTTTCTTCGTGTGCTCCTGATTATTATTGTCAATATTTTGATAGTTTTCTCCGTGTGCTTCCGATTATTCTTGACAATATTATTGTGGTTTTCTCCGTGTGCTCCTGATTATACTTGACAATATTTTGATGGTTTTCTCGGGGTGCTTTTGATTATTCCTGACTAGACATCTGATGGTTTTCTCCGAGTGCTTCTGGTTACTGATGAGGAATTGATCTCTGCATGAAGGATTTTTTTACTTAATGAGGCATGTAATTTTTATTCAAGGTTGCATTTAATTAGTGAACTTCTGCCACTGAAACATCACTTGTAATATTTTTATCAGGTGGATATTTAAAAAAATCATTTCTCAGTCGAATAATAATAATCTATGAGAAATCTAAGAAGCACTAACAGGAAGGTCGAACTTCCTTCTCCTTGGAGTCTAGCGAAACTAACCTTCCTTTGCGATCGATAGTGAGCATTCCGCATCCCGCATTAATGAAATAGATATTATTTACCTGCAAGCAACACGTGGCGACATCTTTTGATGACAGCCAGAACTACTTGCATCAATTTGCTTTGCATTAGATAACTTAACTCTCGCTGATGAAATATTTAAAAAATTCTATTTAAGAAATGGTTCCAATTGGAGAAAACTGACAGTTTGTATCTAACATTAGTCACAGAAGCTACCATGGATCATGGTTTGTTATCTGCAGCTGAATCGGAAGGAAGCCACTGTAGATACTGTGGCAAGGATTTTGTCATGAGAAGGAATGCTAGACGTCATGAGAAGAATGATTGTGCTAGAAACCCACTACGCAACATGTTAAGCTGTAATCGTTGTAGCAGGTTGTTAACACGAATTGACAGCTTAAAAAGACATGGTAGAACATGTAAAGTCAAGACTACTTACGGCATAGAGGACACCGATGAATCCACTAGACTAAAGAAGAGTGATCTGCATTACGACAATAATTTTCCTTGTCCTGAGCGTGATGGTATTAGCTCACCCGATCGTGAGGAAGAACATAAATTGAAGGATGCTAATGGCTTCGGGAAGACTGAAACTAATGTAAGTATCAACACCGTGAAAAGTGAGAATACATTCAAGCCTATATTCAGTAGATCCTCCATTCTTTGTAAAAATGATGGACTCCTAGAAAGGAAGCATGAAGACGATAAAGACACTTCGACATCATCGATAGCGAATTCATACGGTAATCTGGGTGAAGAGGATGTCTTCTACAGTGATTGTTACAGTGACTCTGATGCTGTTGACAAAGGCATAGACTGTGATGAAGCACCTAGAGCTGACAAGATCGAAGAATGTGGCGATGTCCTGAGACCGAAACGATGGAAACGTCGTGTTATAATAAATAAATCTGATAATGCTTATTATGATCACTGGGACGATTGTGATTATAAAAGAATTTATAATAAACAAGCAAGTAAGATGGTGGTAGAAGAGATTGATTACACGTCATGGATAGATCCAAACATATTGGTTGACCGGCTAAGACTTCTACATGGCTCGCTTTGTGCAGGAAACTATTCGTGCATCAAAGAAATATCCTTCATAATCAAAGAACTGAGGAGAGCTGGCTACATACAATAATGGCTTCTTTTACTTGTATTTGGGTAATGTTGAGAAGTAATTAAATATTGAAAGTAAAAATTTAATATTTTTATTTCTTGTATTCCGATTTCCAACTAAGCCTGTGTGTTTCCGCTACTGTATGTATGATCATTCCGTTTCCTGTGTGTACTGTGTGTACGTTCCGTTTCCTGTGTGTACTGTGTGTACGTTCCGTTTCCTGTGTGTACTGTGTGTACGTTCCGTTTCCTGTGTATAATGTATGTACGTTCCGTTTCCTGTGTGTACTGTGTGTACGTTCCGTTTCCTATGTGTACTGTGTGTACGTTCCGATTCCTGTGTGTACTGTGTGTACGTTCCGTTTCCTGTGTGTACTGTGTGTACGTTCCGTTTCCTGTGTGTACTGTGTATACGTTCCATTTCCTGTGTGTACTGTGTGTACGTTCCGTTTCCTGTTTGTACTGTGTGTACGTTCAGTTTCCTGTGTGTACTGTGTGTACGTTCTGTTTCCTGTGTGTACTTTGTGTACGTTCCGTTTCCTGTGTGTACTGTGTGTACGTTTTGTTTCCTGTGTGTACTTTGTGTACGTTCCGTTTCCTGTGTGTACTGTGTGTACGTTCCGTTTCCTATGTGTACTGTGTGTACGTTCCGATTCCTGTGTGTACTGTGTGTACGTTCCGTTTCCTGTGTGTACTGTGTGTACGTTCCGTTTCCTGTGTGTACTGTGTATACGTTCCATTTCCTGTGTGTACTGTGTGTACGTTCCGTTTCCTGTTTGTACTGTGTGTACGTTCAGTTTCCTGTGTGTACTGTGTGTACGTTCTGTTTCCTGTGTGTACTTTGTGTACGTTCCGTTTCCTGAGTGTACTGTGTGTACGTTTTGTTTCCTGTGTGTACTTTGTGTACGTTCCGTTTCCTGTGTGTACTGTGTGTACGTTCCGTTTCCTGTGTGTACTGTGTGTACGTTCAGTTTCCTGTGTGTACTGTGTGTACGTTCCGTTTCCTGTGTGTACTGTGTGTACGTTCAGTTTCCTGTGTGTACTGTGTGTAGATTGCGTGTTGGAGCCGAGTAGACTTGTATCCATGTAGCTTCATAGACATGTAGTTTCGTAGCAATGCGGTCTTTTAGTCATGCAGTCTCACAGTCATGTTTAACTCGGAACCAGCTAGATCCTTTTAAACTCGTAGCCTTGTAGCATCGTAGTCTCTTAGACTCGTACCATTGTAGCCCAATATCATTGGAGCTGTTGAAAGAAAAGGCAGTTGGATCATTTGGAGCTGTTGGAGCTGTTGGAGCATTTGGAGCTGTTGGAGCTAAGAAGTAGTCGTTGCACGTCTATGCAGGGCTAAATGTTTATAAGATTGCTGGCTTTCGCAAGTAATCCTGTAGTAGGATAGAAATTGTGTAATAAATATTATGTTTGTAAAAGACTTTGTGGTGTTTTATTTCTCGAACCTTACACTTTTCTGGTATTTAAATTAAATTATATTTTAGCTTCGTCCAGGATCGTGCCAAGGACCTTAGTCGACCTAATTAATCAGTATATTGTTTGCAAATTTATTTAATGAATTTTTAACTTTTTCCTGAATTTCTAGGTTAATTATTACGAATATTCCAAAGATGTTGGTCTTGATGTCTGATAGGATGATGGTAGTAGAGGATTTATTTCTCTTTAAGAATGTTGAACATGGTTTCTTGAAATTATTATTTTTTTTTCATAAAATTAAACTTTATTGCATCGATATAGTATCGAACCAAGGACTGGAGCGGATCGAATCAATATGTAAGTTAATGAGTGATTATTTTGATGAATTTTGGATTTTTTCCTGAATTCCTAACTAAATAATTATGGTTTTTCTAGATGGCGGCCAAATTTCAAGATGTCTGGTGTCACAGTAATAAATGATTACTGCACTCTAGTGGATAAGAACTAAACTAACATGGCACCAGCGTACTCTCGCTGACGATACAATGATGATGGCTTCCAGCATCGAAGACAAGATGGCGGACATGGCATCATACTAGATGACATTATATATACTTTGAAAAAAAAGTGGTGGGGGTCAGTCTGCCTGCAGCCACCACGAGGGAAGGATCGGTCGCCATTTTTTTTGCCCTCACCAGATTCGAGCCGAGGACTCCGAGCTCAGTGTCGTAAAAGTTTTTTTTTTTTATAAATTTAAAAAAAAAATTTTCATTAAACTCGGATAATATATTTAAAGATGTCGGCCGTAACGGAAATTGCAACGGTGATGTCATCATCCAATATGGTTACTTGGAATAATGTAATCGGATGGATGGTTTGTTTGTCGCAAATATAAATGAAAAGCCATTCCCTTGCATTACTCTATCATCAAACCTAAACATATAAATGCATACATATATATATTAAACGTAGTTTAGAATATGGCTTCATGTTCCAAACTTATCTCGACTTGTCTCGACTGGTTACACATTGCATAACACTTGTAGGTTTTTTAAATTCAAACTTGTCATCATCCGGCGACAATGCCTTGAACTAAAGATGGCCGACAGTGGCGCCATCTGGTAGCGACTTTATGAATTAAAGATGGCGGCAACAGAGAACTTGGTGAATACAGGCTACCGACTTGGCGACATCCGGCAGTAAATTTAAGAATTAAAGATGGCGACGGTGGCGCGCTCCGGCAGTAACTTTAAGAATTAAAGATGGCGGCGCCTCTGGCAACTAATTTTTGAATTTGGCGCGCGATACTAGCGACATCTA